>NW_016159053.1:57431-58976 GCF_001687245.7 Rhagoletis zephyria
TCCTGGGTATGGTATGGATTTACATCCAATAATAATTTATATTCGTTTCCATCTTTCACATATTCACGACCGGTGTGCAGAAAATATGGCGTGTAGCCCGTGGCTGAATGCACTGAAGTGTTAATATCATGAATAACACGAGAAAGATAGTTTTCCCAAGAGGAATGTTCAAGAAGATCAGCCATGTGAGCACGTAATCCAAGTTTAATGCTTTTGTTTGTCGCCTCGACCTGATTGGCTTGTGGATGGTACAAAGGCGTTTTCATGTGTTTGATATTATAATCGGCGTAAAGCTTTGCGAAAGTTTGACTGATGAATTGAGTACCATTATCTAATATAATGAGTTCGGGGCAGCCATTCACCGATAATGTATGTCGAAGATAATTGACTACGGATATGGCGTTTGCGTTTTTCATGGGCTGCGCTCAGACATATCGCGAGTAACAGTCGATGGCTACGAAGATCCATTGGTTACGATTTTTAGACATGGGCAGCTTACCGACGAAGTCAATCGATAATTATCTACCCGGTCGTATTGGTTCTCTATATTCGCCGTGAGGTGTTTTGGTGCTCTCATTACTTGGTTTAATGCGGTGGCATACTTCACATTGCCGAACGTACTGGTAAACGGACTCGTACATGTTTGGCCAGTAATAATACGTCTATAAGTTTTCCAAACACCCTGATGCGAATGTTGGTTATGGTTTTCATCGAGGACTTTTGCTCTGTCAGAAGATGGTACACAAAGTGTCCACAGAATTTCCGCACTTTGAGTGGAAAATTTCAATCGGTGATATAGGAGGTTGTTCTCGATTTTATATCTATCTAATGGTTGTTTTGAGGCCATGGCATGCATTTTGTTGTGCCATTTATCGCACGTGTTTGGGTCAATGTTGATCACGGATGTGATTGGGATACGATTAACGTGAAAATTACTCGGAAGGTCAATTGGATTTCTACGAACGATGTTGAGAAGAGCAAAAGAACGAGATAAGGCGTCAGGAAGTTCCAAATGTTTTCCTGGTTTATGAATAATTTTGAGATCGTATGGTGATAATCGGATCGCCCAACGACATAAACGGCCAGTTGGGTCTTTGAGAGTTTGTAGCCAGCGCAAAGCTGCATGGTCCGTTACCACAACCAATTCACGACCCTCAAAAAAAAGGACGGAACTTTTCGACCGCTAAGAGAACGGCTAGGCATTCCCGTTCGGATGCTGTGTAATTTTGTTCGGCTTTCGAGAATTTCTTAGAAAAATACTGAACCACACGTTCATTCCCATCATGTTCTTGTACTAGAACAGCTCCCGCTGCGATAAGCGAGGCATCGGTATAAACCTTGAATGGTTTTGAATAATCGGCCATAGTCAGAACGGGAGTGGTAGTTAAACACTCTTTGAGTTTGAGAAAGGCTTGTTCAGCAGCGGTATTCCATTCAATGGGTTCTTTTCGGTTTATTTTATACAATTCACAAAGGGGAGCTGTGATCTTCAAAAGATTTGGAATAAATTTACGGTACCAGCCTGCTGCACCAACGAACCGCCTG
>NW_016159053.1:59231-59803 GCF_001687245.7 Rhagoletis zephyria
ATGGCGATACTGGATACTGGCGTTTCATGTCGGGTTTTGCATCACCCGTATCAATTACGTGTTCGATCTGATTAGTGACGTTTAAAGGACCAGACTCAGGAGTTGGATTAAAAAGTCTGAGAACGGCGTCCAACATTTGTCTTTGATCTGGGGTGAGATTATGTGGAAAGCTGACGCTCGTTATTTTTGGGGTATCTAAACCACCCTCTAAACCGAGTGTGGAAGCGTCAATTGGCTCCAGATCATTACTCATAGAAGATACCTGAGCTTGTTCTTTCCCATTCCCTGGTGGCTGGTTACAAAAATTAATAAATTTATGCGCCGTAACCACTTTGACTTTAGCATATGCCACTTCTTCAGTATCACCTTTGGTTGTATGCTTTAAAAATCGTTGAACTTTCTCTTGGTTCTGCCCAAGTTCGAAAAAGAAGGCCTCAAGGAATGTCCGTCCCATAATTGGGTGTTTCAGTGAGATAGGTACGACAAGAGTTGGCACCAGTCGGGTAAGACTACCGACCGTATATAATACATCCACTTTACCAATGGCCTTAAATGAAATCGAATTATCGGCA
>NW_016159053.1:59841-61195 GCF_001687245.7 Rhagoletis zephyria
AACCGTGAGATAATCGCGACAATCGTTCGGAATGTTATATGTCAAACATTTCTCTGAGATAAAGAAAACATCGCGGAGTCGTGGTTGGTTAACTTGATTGACTGCGTCTTGCTGGTTAGTAGGGACTGGAGCTGAAGTAGGTTTGGAAATTGGTAGTGTTCGTTCAGAACATTTAGTTGATGGTTCTTTGCCATCCCTTTGAATTTGATTAGATTCATTAAGAATCAGAGTAGAATTATTATTGGAATTCGGGACTGAAGATTTGTCGATTTGTAAAGGGACTTCGGTAGAGTGCGGATTGTTAGAGACAGTGGATTAAGATAAAGTTGTGGACTCTGAGTACGATGGACCACTATTCCCAATCGACTCCCTTACGCGTTTTTTGAACACGGGCATTGATAGGACGTAACCCCTGGTCGTGTACATTTGTAGCAGATCACCCTATTCGGTTNTTTTCCATATCGACTCCCTTACGCGTTTTTTGAACACGAGCATTGATCGGACGTAACCCCTGGTCGTGTACATTTATAGCAGATCACCCTATTCGGTTGGGTTTGACACTTTTTGAAGTGATGGCCCCAAACGAGACATTTTTCACATCGTACATATTCGTCGCCCTCAACAACGAAAAATGGGTCGACGATAGTTCCTACCTTCGTATCATTCCCCTTTGAATTTTTGTCATTTTTATAATCCTCGACTGGTTTCGAATACCTATGTTTCTAAAATGCTTTAATTGGTTTCTTTTGCTTGTTCAAGTATGCACATTCCCTGTCATCGGAGTCGGACCCAGGAAACGAAGCGGTATATTCCAAATGTAAAGAATCATCCGGTGGATCATGTATTGCCGAAATTTCCCGTGGCGCTGATCGCTGTCTATAAGAGCGGGTTCTTTCCGGACGGGGTGTGGCAACAATGAACGAATGTGGTGCAATTCGCTGAGCGAACTCACGCAATTGCTCCAACGTGTGGACTTGTCGAGTGTGGACGAGTTCACGCAGATGATCGGATAAGGTACCAATGATGATATCGAGGTGGTCCCGTTCATCCAGACCACAGGAATTACCCTGCAATTGGAATGTCAAGTCATCGATATGTTTCAGCAGTGTTTGCGAACGTGGGTCGAATTAAATCTGTGCATATGCCATTATTACTTGGGTCCGAGTATGTTTGTTGAGGAAACCAGCTCGAAGTTTCGTTCAAAAATCTTGATAATCTCTGAAGTTCCTCAGTTCGGTGAAGTACCATTGTCGAGCGACCCCCGTGAGTGTGCGCACCAAACGCGTGACCAATTCGTGGTCGGGTACTCCAATCTTATATCGAAATGAGCCAATAATAGCCAAATAATCTTCAA
>NW_016159053.1:65015-82680 GCF_001687245.7 Rhagoletis zephyria
TTGCTTGACCTTGGTTTGTCGGTCCAAACAGGAATCTTTATTTACGGTTGATGGATAGCTCGTTTCCAATGGATGGTGGCAAGAAAGTGGCTGACTTACGTGTAATGATTTTGTATTACCGGCTTATGGTGACTCAATTGCTGTCAAATGAATAGTCCAGATTTGATGCTCACAACTTCTTTATTCTACGCAACAACATGGCTGGGGATTTGCCGGAAGGAATGTGACGGCACCTTTTGCCTCTATTAATTTCCACTGAGGGGTGAGTATCGACTCCCCGAATGTCGCCAGCTTTTAATCCACTTTAATTACTTGGTTGTAATTCCGTTCTTGCGAGGGCGATGAGTGTGGTTCGCCGTGTCCAATTCCAAACAAAAATATATTTTTCTAGCCTCGTGGTATGTGACCACCGATTCTTTTATCGTATGTCAGTGTGGGCGTTTTCATAGTGGCCATGTCAATTCGTGTCTATACTGATATAATGGTTCGTGTCTTGAATAACTATTGGTTACGTACATTCATCTGGCAATCTCCCCCATTTTGAAGTTTAGCTTTTACAGTTTTGTTATGTTTACATTTCTTATAATCGTTCTTATGTCTATATATTTGGGCAATAAAAAATAATAGATCAATATTCAAAACCATTTCGATTCATACCAATCTAAAATAATATATATTTTGAAAGCCGTGTTTTTTTTGTGTTCGCAAAGCTCGAGAACGGCCGAACCGATTTTTTTGAAATTTCGGCCACCTGCTTCAGACGTCCCATTGATGGTTATAGGCGTGGCACCTCCCATACAAAGTCTATGTATATTGGATTTCTGTAGAAAAATTATACGCATCCATTTTGAAGTTGCCACCAACTATACCATAAAGTTTCTGGGGCAGATTCACTATAGAACCTATAGAACCGGATCATTGTTGCCGCCAGGGAGTGAAGAGGAAATGTTCTTAAAATTTATTTCGTTGAGAGATTAACCGTTCTATGAAATGCTGCACAATTTGAGAATTTCAAGAACTTCTTCACGGACATAACACTTTCGTTAGGTTATTTTAGGCGGCAAAAGACCACCAAACCATAATCTTAGCCGATGAGCGTACCAATGGGAATCGTAAACGTGAATTGCTGGTGAAAGTGTTGGACCAAAATGTTTCAATGATAAAATTAAGTTTGTGCGGGACGAAGTGTTTGCCGGGTCTGCTAGTATTATAATATTTCATTTAAACTAAGTGAATTTAATTTAAAAAATGTGGCAACCCTTGTGAAAGACTTCAATATTATTCAAAACTTTCAAACTAAAGGTTTCTTAACAATATTTCGTTTGACAGCCATATTTTAATTCTTCAGATTAATTTAAATTTGACTTTTCAAACAGGTGGCAACCCTTTTCAAGATACATTCAAACTACAGCTTTTTTAAGCCTCTTGATATCCATTTTTTTAATATAATTTTCAAATAAATAACTCCCTTAACTGAAGTTGAATTTGATTTTTTTGTAAAAGGTGGCAGCCCTCATCCATGCGTAGATAATGATTTTATATATCTCCATACAAAGTTACAGTAATCTACCAAAAATATTTCCTGAGAAATGTAGTATGAAAAATTCCGTTTGTATGGGAGGTGCCACGCCCCCTTTTATAACCGAGATTAAATGTATCACATATTTTAAGTTGGGCATATGTTATTGTTCTGCCTAGAGAAATTCCTTGTATATTTGACCAGACGGTGTGAGGACTTTTTCCCCGACCTAAACTCACCCGGCCAAGATCCACCGGAAAAATCCCGCGTACTAAGATCTCCCAGACAAAAACCTCCCGGACAAAACCTCCCGAAAAATACGCACAATAAGGCCTTCTGCAATCCGCTCCTCCTAAGACCGTATTATTAAGTTAAGAAAAACAAATATTACCTCCAAGGACTACGCAGAAATTCATCCCGCACAAAAAACCCTTACTAAGATGAATTCTCCTTTCTGTGTTGCCGGAAAAGAGCGGCGGAAGTATGTTTCGGCAGAACTTCTTTCTGCGTGAGCGGCTTTCGGCCGCGCTTAGGGATTATAACCCTTACTAAGTAGAATTCTCCTTTCGGTGTTTGCCGAAAAAGAGAGCCGGAAATATTTTTGCGCAGAACTTTTTGCGTAGGTGGCCTTTGTTGCGCTTAAAAGTATGTTTACATATAAATCTACTCTCAATCAAAGCTCGTTTTGTAATCACCCGGTTTACGCAGGCAAATCTCACATTTTAAGTTGTTAGATTTGTTGTGCTTGTTATTCTCACATCTCAAGGAAACTATAAGTTTTTTCTCTGTGTTAGGCAATTTAAATATATTTTAACTTACAGGCCGATTCTGTGCACTTGATAAATTGAAAATCTTTATAATTTGTAAATTTTTTATTATTTATCAAGAATTGGTATTCTAACATAGAAATCAAAAGCTCTTTTCTTGATAAATTATCAAGATTGAAAATGCTGTTGACAAATTGAAATTTCATGTGAAATGTATAAATTTTGTATATTAATAAATTTGTTTCTAACAATTAAATCCATCCATGTGCCGGCATTTGAACCTGCGACACACGGAATTATAGTCGACATCTCTACCTACTCGGCTACGGCAGTCAAAAGCTTTTTTGATTTTAAATTAATATTTTTCATATGTGAAAAAATATATCAAGAAAACACAGAATTGGGCGGTTAATATTTGTTAAAAATACCTTCACAAACCTCTTTTCCTTTCTAGCTTCAATTTTTGTTTACTTGTTCATCTGGCATTTCTCCTCTTATTCGCAAAAATACTCGATAAAACTTGGCTGGACACCGAAAAGTTATCGGTTCACCCTGAGATTATTTTATAATTACAGATTGACGAGGGTCGGATTTTGTATGGCTAATCTCTTTTTCTTATTACAGATTAGGGAGTTAAGCTCGAAATAGAGGATAATCTACTTATATGTAAACCTAGTTTAGGGATTATAACCCTCACTAAGCAGAATTCTCCTTTCTGTGTAGCCGGAAAAGGGCGGAAGTAATTTTGCGCAGTTCATTTTCTTCTTTGGCGGCCTTCGGCCGCGATTAAGGATAATAACCCTTACTAAGTAGAATTCTCCTTCCTGTGTAGCCGGAAAAGAGCGGCGGAAGTATTTTTGTGCATAACTTCTTTCTGCGTAAGCGGCCGTCGGCGGTGCTTAGTGACTATAACCCTTACTAAGTAGAATTCTCCTTTCGTTGTTGCCGGAAAAGAGGGCGGAAGTATTTTTGCGCAGAACTTCCTTCGTGGTTGCATTGACCCTGGCTCAAACGATACAGTCGAACACTTCCTGTACTAGTGCCCAACCTTCGAAAAGATGAGGCTAACTCTGCAAAAAAATTCCTGCAAAATGTTTACGAGTGCAGCTGCCTCTACCTGCATGACGTACCTACTGAAATTTATTCATATCGTCGAAATAGCTGTAGGTTGTACGAGTTGTGGAATGAAAATGGCTAACTTTCTCTAACTAAGTTATTGCTTGATTATAAACTAATCTTATACATACCCTGCAGGGAGTGACGTTAGCTTATACCTAACTTTAGTCTGTTTACGCGAACACTAGTGCTAACTATTAACTGTGTATTTTGTTCGAAAAAAGCTAACTACTTTTGTGGGGCGATGGCCGCAAAAAAGTCAGACCTGGATACCTCTGCATTACATGTCAACTAACTTGTAACTAACTACTTTTGGACATAAAATATCAATAAGAAAAACAAAATATTTTTTTGTTTTTTTACTTTTTTATTTACTTATTTATTTACTTTATTTTATTACATTTCATATTTGTTTACATATTCTGCTCTGGGTGGCCCCATATTCGAACACCGTCAGACATAACTTCAAAATGATAGTATAAAATTTCGATCTTCCTTTTATTTGTCCTGAATATGAAAAAGAATCTGCGAAGTTCAGAAAAAAAGTGTATTGAAAGTAATTTTTGTATGAGGATATTTAATAGAAACTTGTAAAGAAAACCAACTCCCGATTGCGTCTGCATGACTCCTGCACGACTTTACAATTCACTTTAAGTTGGTTTTGTCATAGCTAATTAAAAGTGAGGTATTAATCGAAATCTCGCCAAAAAGCTAACTATAAGTTGGTTAGTTTTAACAATTGATAATTTTTCACTGCAGGGTACGTAAATATGTATTGTATTTTGAAGTGAATTGTTTTCGTTATTTTCTTGTTAAAATGCATAATTTACTTATTTTTACTGGTAACAAAATATTATGAAAATATTTTACTTGTTTATAGCGCATATTTTTAAATTTTAAGGGCATATTATATCCGCATATTTTCGAGTTTTTAGAGCATGAGATTTCGAGTCCTAATTATAACCCTCACTAAGTAGAATTCCCCTCTGTGTGTTGCCGGAAAAGAGAGGCGGATATAATTTTGCGCAGAACTTCTTTCTGCGTAGAGATTTTTTGGGGTGATTTTGACCGGGATATTTCTGTTGCGGGGGATTTTCCCCGAACATTTTTTTCGGGGAGATTTTTGTGCAGGAGATTACGTCCGGGTGATTTTAGGCCGGGGGAATCCGTCCGGCCACCTGACCAGACAGTTCATATCAAGAAATTCATGTACTGAAAAAGTGCGCAATATTATCGCAACTTTTTTGTTTGTTGTATGAAACTACAATGTCTTTAGATTATAGAACTGAAGCCAGTTTTGCTTTACACAGCTTAACTCCCAACTTTAGGTCTAGGTATATGTCCGAAAACAGCTTATTTTAAGGCTTTCGCTCAAAGGAAAAGTAAAATACTTTGAGACTCGCAAAAGACAAATAAATCCACTTTTCTTCTTAATTACTTAAACCATTAAAAATTGAAAACATCACTTTATCACTGCGTGCACACTAGGGATGGGTAAGTCGATATTCGTAGCTTCGAGGTTCGAATTTTAGCTCCAAAACGGCGAATTTTTGAAATCGAAAATCGGTGCTAAAATTCAGTTAAATCGATTTTTTTTAAGGAAAAAATCCAATTTCGTCTCTATTTGCAAAAAAGCAACTTTCTTCTTTCTTACTAAATTAGACATCACTGTGTGTGGCATCACATTTGCTTTGGGGGTGCAAGTCAAAAAAGTACGTCGATGGTTTTTCGATCTGATGCAACGGATGCACGAGCAACCGAGTCGGAAGCCAATACAAAATATCAAAATAATTTGATTTTCGGGCGATGGTTGCGGCAACATGAATTTTAATGAGCAACAATGCTACATACGAGGCAACGGTCGAAGCAACTGGCCGTGGTTCACAGTGATCCTCAAGCTTGCATAGGTTCAATTAAAATGTATCCAAAAAATTTGTTCATCAATTTTTAGATAAATATTTTTAGAAATCCTACCTGATCATTTTCGAAAAAAAAACTCAAAATTACGGTTATGTTCGTACTTCATGCACTTTTCTGTTAACAGCTTGACTATTTTTCATCCGATTTGAAAAACCAAACATATTTTGAAATTATGAAATGTATGATGAAACAAAAACACCTTTTTATTAAGCTTGTAAAATTGTTTTGATCAAATTTAATTTTTTTTTATTTTGAATTAAAAACAAACTTTGTATGCATTTTGAGCAGCTTTCCGGTCATCATCAGCAACACGACTAAAACATTAGTAGCGCTAATACAAACATATGTATGTATGTATGTAAGTAGATACACAAAGGTAGGCAAAAGTGCCAAATGGCAAAGACAAATTACATAAATACGAAGCTTAAACTAGTGTGACTGCCGTCGGCGCAAACAAAACAAATCCGATTCGATATTCCCCTTGTCTAGATTCATCGCCGATGTGTCATTACAAATATACATGTTTTCGTAGGCGTCAAGTTTTCTTTCGTCGTGTACATGTTTTAATAGCTGCACTTTGCTCGCTGATGCTCTAATACATGCGCTGCGAATGCAGATCGTCTCGGGTCATTGTTTTCGACGCATTGTTTGTGCTCGCTGTATCTCTTTTTGATAGTGCGTTTGGTTTATCCATAGTACCTTTTTTCGCAGAAACAACATGATATTTTGTAGACGCCTGCTTTGTCTAGTGGGTCTGTTCTGTCTTTTAGGCTTTTGAAATGATTTTTCAATTTGAAGAGGTTGGAGTGCGCTATTTGCATGTTGTTCCTTTGGAATGCTGTTTTTAGGCCGTTGGTTATTTTTGGTGCGAAAGTGATAGACACGCGCTTCAATTCAGCTGCTCTATCGGTGTATTTTGAAAACAGGATTTATAGGCCTTTAAAATGATGTATAACAATATATTGTTAGACTTAGCTTTTGGAAGTTTTCATCGTTAAAATTTTAATTAGGCCCTATTTCAAAAATTTCTATTGAGTCAAACTTTCTGAAACGGGCCACTAAAAATTAAGTAGTAGATTTCAAATATATTTTTGGCAGATTTTCAAAGATCTATATGTGAAAATTAATATCTTAAAATATTTTTGAAAATTTCAATTTTTCACAAATTTATTCATAAATGAATTTTTGACCTTCTTTTCATTAATTTTATATATTAATTGCTATATTTCCGTAAATATTCAATGAAAAATAACCAAATTTTAATGGTGTATTCAGAAAAAGTAGCAGAATCCAAAAAATTATTCGTATTGGAAAAATTTTATTTTTTAATATTATTAAATTATAATGAATTTCCCTATAAACAATTGACAATTTAACTGACTTCTCCTTGAGGTAAACAAAAAAAATTACGATCTTATTCTCTCAAGTATACACTAACAATTCGTGCAAAAATATTTTAGTGCACATACAAAAGTACGAATGTTTAAACCTTATCGTGGATACGCGAAACCACAACCGACGTTGGAACGCAATGCCGATAAACCTGGGCGCGTTCGTCGTTGCATGCTTACGTTTTAAAAAGCGTATAGGTATATTATTATTACATATGTTAATAATTCTTACGATTAATTCTTTATATTAATAATTATTGAAATCTCAGTGCCTAAATTTATTTTCGAAATCATGAGGTTCCTACATTCTGAGAATCTTGAGTACAGACTAGAGGTGTGCATAAATTATTTGAAATGCTTTTTATAAAATAATATTTGATACTAGTATCACGGCGTACTAACACAAAATGACTAACATGGAACACACTGCTGCCGTTCACTTCACACCCAACTTTTTTACTGCACTCGCTGTACTACCCCGTTACTTTGCTCTCTTTAGTGTAAATCAGTACTTGCAGTAAGCAAACAAATACTGTCATTGCAGGAGTTATAGTTAGCAGCGACACTACAGTGTTTGTTTTGATGGCGAGCAAGCATTGATTTCACTTTTTTTTTACTGCCAAGTGAATTTGATTCATTACTGCATTTCTGATATTGTACACCTCTGGCCCTTATGCTGACACCCAGTGCAATATGGTACACCCATGGTCTGGCCAGACCTCCATATAAAATGTATAGAAATGCAGATATAATTTGCTAAGTTGATAAGTAGAAGTGATTAGTTATAAAATATAGTTATTATTATTATTAGTAGTAGTAGTAGTAGTATAAAGAAAAAGATTTTGTATATATGGTTTTCTTCCGTTGTTTCATTTATTTAAGTTTTTTCTTATGTTATACATTTATTTAATACATGTATACATACAAAGAATAAGATAATATTTATGCTAGTTTTGGTGCGATTATTATTATTGTTGGGGATAGAGCACTGCGACCTTAAGATCTATTGTGCCCCTTCATGCCTTTTGCGTTTATGCATCAGTGCAGGACATTCTTCTAAGATGTGCTGTGCAGTCTCGTTTTTCATCCTGCAAAATCTGCATCCCTCATGCGAGTAAATTCCCAGTTTAGTCAGGTGATAGTTCAGCCTGCAGTGTCCTGTCAGGATTCCTGTAACAATTCTTAAGTTATTCTTTGATAAGTTCATACATTCCTTGAAGCCTTTTAGGTTATATGTTCCTAAAAGTGCTTTGGACTGCTCTAGACCTGGTAGATTATCCCAGTAGTGATTCCTCTGAGCTTCTTCCTCTAGCCGAACTAGGTCAGAGAGTGCCCCTTTTCCCAAGCCGCAGAAAGGTTCTGGACCGGTGAAAGGGGTTGATGCACCTTTATTCGCTAGTTTATTGGCAATCTCGTTTCCTTTAATACCAATACGTCCCGGAATCCAGAGAACCCAAACCCGATTGGTCAGACCAAGAGTATTCAGCTTGTCGAGGCACTCCATCACCAGTTTAGATGTTACCTGGTGAGATCTGAGGGCCTTGATAGCCGCTTGGCTGTCAGTCAAGATCGCGATGTTCTGATTCCGGTAGTTTCGCTTGATATTAAAGTCCGCGCATCTTTCTATGGCGTATGTTTTAGCCTGGAAAATAGACATATGTTTCCCCATGGGTTCCAAGTATCTTAACCTCGGTCCAACTACCCCTATCCCGTTACCCTCGTCGGTCAATGAGCCATCAGTGTACCAGGTAATCATATTTTGGTTTATCCGATATGTTTCGGATATGCCTGCCCAGCTCTTCTTATTACTCAGTTCAGTATTCAACCTCTTTGTAAAGCTGAACCTCGGATGCATGGTATCCCTCGGTATTGCAATTTCAGGGACTTATTCGTAAGAATATCTAACTTCCCACGACCAAAACACCCTGCTGCCCCGATATTGGTACCAGTCATCCGTATTAAAGCTCTTTTCGCCTGAGTCTGTATGTAAATATGAAGAGGGGTAAGATCAAACCTCCAAGGATGCGGTTGGACAGGTTCTCATGGCTCCCGTTATGTATACCCATGCCAGCCTTTGTATCTTGGAGAGCACTTTGATTGCTCCAAGTTGTGAAGTTCTATCGGCCCAAACGATGGTTCCATAAGTTATCATGGGTCGTACTATTGTCGTGTAGATCCATCTCAGTATCTTTGGTGTGCAGCCCCAACTCTTTCCTGCCATGGACCTACACGTCATAAATGATCCTACAGCTTTCTTCGTAGTTTCTTCCACGTGTGCTTTTCAGAGTAGTTTTTGGTCTAGTATTACTCCTAGGAATTTAACCTCTTTTTGGTACATGATGTTGGTTCCATCTAGCCTTATCGCGTTTAGACTATCAAGTTTGTATTTCCTTGAGAATGGTACTATAGTGGTTTTTGCTGGATTTACGTTCAGCCCCACTTTAGCACACCATTTTTTTGTTACGTTCAGCCCTAGCTGGATTCGATTGCACAGGGTGTTTTCGAATTTCCCCCTGCATAATATTACAATGTCGTCGGCGTACCCCTGGCAGGTTAGTGCAGTATCTGTTAGCTCTTGGAGCAGTCCGTCGACGACTATATTCCATAGTAGTGGAGATAACACTCCACCCTGTGGACAGCCCCTTGTTGTTCCGGCAACAACCATATTATTCGTACAGGTTTGTATTTCTACCCTTCTGGTGCGGAGCATGCACTTAATCCAGGCTACGAGGGTATTGTTTACCCCCTGCTAATCAAAGCACTGTTTATTGCAGTATGTGAGGTGTTGTCAAACGCGCCCTCGAATTGCAATAAATAAACGTAGCCAGAGCCATTACGTCTACCATATTGTAAAAAAACGCTAATGGCCATCTAATTGTTCGTCTTTTACATGAGTAACGGGCCAATTTTTGATCCATTGAATCTACGCCAGATTTATGTTCGTTATAGAACAGAATAGCTTCTGGTTTACGAGCTTCATTTGCCTTTCCATTTCGCAACAATGCTGGAATATTTGAATCGTAATGAACTATAGACATCAAAATGACGCTTCTGTTTTTTTAGGAACGTATGAAACAAGAGCAACATTAGCTTCATTGAAACCAAACACAGAGCTGCAAGGTTGGTGGTTCTTATTTTTCTTGAATTCTTCCGGAACATACCGCTTGTTAGACCTGCATGTACCAACATAACTCAATCCAGAACGCATTAGACGAATACATCCATTGTATGTTGTGAAGAAATTATCTGCACATATTGTTCTACCGGAATTCACAAACTGTGAAACGAGCTGGAGCAAAACATTCTCACCTTGATTGACTGCTCTTTCAGCACCAGGTTCTTTACCAGTATAAAAAATTGCTGCAACTGGAAAATGGGTTTTTGCGTCGCATGCCCACCAAATTTTCAAACCGTATTTTGCAGGTTTGTCAGGGTTGTATTGGATAATTTTTGCTCTGCCACGGTAAGGGTACATTGTTCATCAATGGTTACACATTCATGCGGTCTATAATATGTCGCTCACTGGTGCGGCTCGATCTGTTAATAATCTGTATTCACGCGAGTTGGCATTATCAAATCGGATATAACGGCTTATTTCACCAAAACGCTTGAGAGACCTCTAAAAATAGGAAGATTATTTGTTTTCCAGAGCAGACTTGCATGTTGATAATTATTCCCAGTAACACCTGCCATAATCAGTAAACCGATATACGCTTCTAATTCAACAGCTGTAACATCCTTCCAGACTTTTTGACTTTTTGACTTTTTGTTGGGTTTTTGCGATTGAATTCTTCATATACAGATTTTGCTTTGCGATTAGTTTCACGCAATATAATCATTTCATCAGTAAAAAATTTGCGGAACACTTCAATTGGTGTTGAGTTTTTATTAGCTGGACCACAACTAACTTGTCGAAGTATATTATGAGCACGGATCTGACCATTTGGTGGATCCTTCTTGCCCATTTTGTTCCATATTTTGCATGAAAAACTATATTGTTTCTTGCTGAAATGTGTCCTCTGATCGAACCATATTCCCTTGATCAATGATTTCTTCGTCATCATCATTATCGCCCTCATCTATTTCGAATGCGTTTATTTCAACAACAATTTCGTTTTCCGCATCCGATCCTTCGGCTGACCCATACTCCGCACCATCGTTATTTTCGACATCAAATGGAACGCTTTCTACTTTACTCGCATCTAGTTCATTAGCGTTTGAAATTGCGTTAGCAATACGTTTCTTCTGTTATCAGCTTTTGTTGTCTTAGGTTATATGCCACATCTACCTCATCTTCGAAATTTCCGTTTTCTTCCATATTTATGTATACTTTATTTTCTGCGAAACTGAAATTCGATATTACCGCCCGACTTGTTATAAGTTAACCGAAAACTAGACTAGTAAGAACGTCAGTAAAAGCTGCATAAAACAGCGTAAATTATATTTTAAAACAGCGGCGCACAAAATACGTTACACAGTACCAATACTCAAAAAAGAAAGAACGAAAAAAATGACGACTTCCCAAAATTATACTTCATTGTATGAGATTTAATGAAGGGTCCAGCCAGACCAGGAGTGTATCGTATGCGGGGTCATAACATATTTTACCCTGATATGATGACTTTTTTTCTATTTTTTTTCTTATTTTTAATGTTTAGCTTCTATAGAAATAGTCACTTTAGGATATCATGGAATATCAACCCGATCCAAAATAATTTACTTAACGAAAACTTGTTTTAAAAATCCATATGGTCTGGCCAGAACCGGGTGTCAGCATAAGGGCTAGTACAGACGACGCGTCCGTTAAACAAATGCGAATTGCGTATATCAGTGTCACTGCCCACAGGAGCTTGCGATGGCATTGGTGGCTGCGTTAAATAAAAAATGCATACTGCGCTAGTCTACAGGACAAAACTATTCTTTCGACACAAAAATTGTTCGAATGGGCGCGCGGGTTTTTCAAGAAAGTTGATTTTGATTTTCTTTACTTTAGCTGAATATAAAAAACATGAGAAGGTGTTGGAGAAACGATTTCCTACAGCCAAAACCATCAAGGGAACACGTCAGTTTAATTGCTACAAAACCCTCTGCTTCAAATTGCTTAGAATAAAAGATTTTTTTCAAGCCACTCAGAATATGTAATTGTAAAAAATATAAAAAAAAATCAACGTTTTAAATAAGTAAAAAAATTAAATAAAGTGTTCCATTCATAAAATACCAATCATTCAAAAGATGCTTGTGTTGATAAAAAGATAAGCATGCAACGACGAACGGGCCCAGGTTTATCGGCGCTGCGTTCCAACATCGGTAGTGGTTTCGCGTATCCACGGTAATGTTTAAACATTCGTACTTTTTTCTGGGATAGAGTGCACTCAAATATTTTTGCACGAATGGTTAGTGTATACTTTATAGAATAAGATCGTAAATATTTTTTTTATTTAACACCAGGAGAAGTCAGTTAAATTGTCAATTGTTTATTGGGAAATTTATTATTACTTAATAATATTAAAAAATAAAATTTTTCCAATATGCATATTTTTCGATTGTGCTACTTTTTCTGAATAATAATAATAATAGTTTGGCGCTTACACATATGTTAGTGTTTGGCCGNGTAAAATTTTTCCAATATGCATATTTTTCGATTGTGCTACTTTTTCTGAATACACCATTAAAATTTGGTTATTTTTAATTGAATATTTACGGAAATATAGAAATTAATATATGAAATTGATGAAAGAAGATCAAAAATTCATTTAATTTAATTAATTTTCACATATAGACCTTTGAATATATGCCAAAACATATTTAAAATTCTACTACTTAATTTTTAGTGGCCCGTTTCAGAAAGTTTGACTCATTAAAAGTAGCCAAACATGTAGTATTTATTTAAAAGAACATTTATTTTTGAAAAAATAGGTACCTCATCTAATGCAAGGGCATAATTTTCAAAAAGTTATGCAATTTCACCAAAAACGCGGCCTTGAATTTATATGTGTAAGTACCGGGCTTTCAGATTTCCTAACCAGTGTGACTAAGGAATTCGTCAATATTTAATAAAAAATTATATATACAGTGACTCTTAAGGGACTATTAATTAATTAAGAATTTATTTTTCATACAATTTTAAGAAAATGGGCGAGACACCGCCCACTTATACGATATATGCGTATCTCAAAAATTACTTGACCAATCCCGATAGAATTTGATATACACAATATGCTTAGCCTCCTTAAGCACTACGCTTTCCACGCACATAACGGTAATTTTAAAAAACTCAAAGCTAGCTATATTTTAGGGGGAGTAGGTTTTGTCCGATTTCAAAAATATTCAAGCAGGTGCTTAAGGAGGCTAAGCACAATGTGTATATCAAATTTGGTCGAGATCGTTGAAGTAGTTTTTGAGATATGTGTAAATTATATAAGTGGGCGGTGCCACTCCCATTTTCCTAAAATTGCATGAAAGGTAAATTTTTTGCTTAAGAGCCATTGCATATATACATGTTTAGTAAATATTGACGAATTTCTTGGCCACAGTGGTCATGAAATCTGAAGTCCGATACAAACACATATAAATTCAAGGCCGTATTTTTGCTGAAATTGCATAACTTGTTGACAATTTTTATGCAATTTCATTAGGTGAGGTACCAATTTATTCGGAAATAAATTTTCTTTTAAGTAAATACTGTATGTTTGGCAGCTTTCATAGAAATTGTTGAAATCAGCGATGGTCAAATTTGAAAAAATCATGAAAGATGGTGCTTATTAAAATTTAACCGATGAAAACTTCCCAAAAGCTAAGTATAACTATATATACGGTGACCATCCGTTCTGTTTTTTGCAGGACCGTACTGTTTTTCAAAGGTCGGTCCTGCGTAGTTTTTCAAACCTAAAAAACCTGAAAATGTACTGATTTTTTTCCAAGTGTCCTGCATTTGTCCCGCATTTTATTCGTTATTTTAAAATTATCGGACAATGGATGGATTTTTTCAAAAAAGTGTTTTTTGGTACTTTTCGTAGCTTTTCTTCAATATCTCATGAAAAAATCTCCCAATCAACGTAAGCGACTTACAGCTCGAAGGGTATTGATGTGCCTCTTATCAAAATATATAACTTGTGGCGACTTCAATGAAAAGTATTAGTGCTACAGGCGACCATTTGCATTTTGTCGTCAAAGTCGAAAAAAGTGAGAGTTTCAATCAAATACTCAGATTTATTTGATTATTTTTTTCATTAGTTTAAAAATTCGATAAAGGATATGTATCATCTGCAATCTGCACAAATTATATATTTTTGTAAAGGGCACAAAATACCTTTGTAACTCGTCCTTTACGTCGATTCATGACGTCGATTTTTGACAAATAACTGCGAAAAGTACCAAAAAACAAAAAAAGGGTCTTGTTTTCGTTTTGAACGACTCAAAATTTGCCTATAAAATAATCTTTTAAAGCTTTTCACTTTTCGTGTAAGCTATGGTAATTATAATATATTTTACTATACTTTTATAAGTATTCATGTAAAAAAAGATTAATATCGATGAAGAAAACGTGATTCGTTTTTGAAGTTTAAAATGTATTAAGAATTTAGAATCATAAATACTCTTTTGATATTTTTGTACTACGTAAATATATGTAGGCATATTTTTGAAAAATTGTCCTTCATTTTGAATCCATATTTATGGTCACCGTAACTATATACATCATTTTAAAGGTCTATAAATCCTTTTTTCAAAACATGATCGGTTTTTAAAATCAGAAGAAATATAGTCAAGCTGTTAACAGATAAGTGCATCAACTACGAACAAAACCGTAATTTCGAGTTTTTTCGAAAAACCATCAGGTAGGATTTCAAGAAAAGCTGTTTTTAGATCTGAAAATATTTTTCTAAAAACTGATGAGCTAATTTTTTGGATCCATTTTAATCTAACCTATGCATTCTTGAGGAAGCAAGAAAAATAAATAAGGGCGCATTATACGTCCCAAAATATCAGTTTCAATATACATTTTCTTAATTTTTTTAATTGTTACAAAAAAAAATCATACATTTGATAAATTTTTGGATTTTAACCGAATTCAAAACAAGCAGTGGGTTATCAATTCATCAGAATACTTTTTAGTACATATGTTATCGGATAACTTTGGACCACGTTAACCGGTACCACAGAGGTGATCCCGTACTAATTTAGTTTATTTATTAATTATTAATATTAATTTAGTATCTATTCTTAAATTTTTTTTATCAGAATTGAAGTCGGTTTTGTTTCTTGCTTAAAAATTGCTTGTTTTAATACATTTTTTTGAGAAAAAAAAAATACATACGATACCATTACGATACTTTTGGCATTCGATACCGATATTTTCTACTCGATAGATTAAAAACGATATTTTTTGGAATCGAGGACCAGAACCCTAGTATCGTATCGAATGTCATAAACTCACATTACAAGGATAATGTTATTAACAATTCGTCCCGATATAAATTGGGCTTTAAAGAGCAGAAATGTGTAATTAGTTAGGATTGCATGTAGTGGAATTTGACCCCGCGACCTCGGTGTTTTAAGTCAACACATCAATCTCTACGTGCTGTTACACAATATGTTAGTGTTTGACCGAGATTCTCATCCGATTTGTCGCGCGCGCCTTAATGTTGTGGCACAAAAGGGGTCCCTCAGTTTTATGTCGACTGTGAACGGCGATTTGGTCTTAATGGGAAGCTGTTTTTCATTTTCAAGCTGTGCGCACTGCTAACCATTACACCACAGCGGCCTATATACGAGACCTATATTTAGATAATTTTTTTTGGATTTTGGTACCGATATTTGGAATATCGAGTCTTTTTATTACGATATTAATGGGTACCCGATATTTTTAAAGCGATACTTTAAATGTGTACCATATCGATACATTCTGTTCAATATCGTGTCCCTACTTATTTGTACTTATGTATTTATATTTGGTTGTGAAGCTAAGGGCAAGTTTTCCAGTGTGATTTAAACTTAGTTTAAACGCTCGAGCTGGATGGTTTAAACTAAGATTAGCCAATCAAATGTTAGCCAGCTGTTCAATTTAAACCCAGTTTACGTGATCTAAGTTTAAACTGGTACTAAAAAAATGGCCCTAAGAAGAGCAAACGTTAAAGCGCAGGTTATACTTACATTGTACTGCAGGGCATAACATGAGTACTGTCATGGGCGTACACAGGTTCTGCAAAACAAAGTCGTTCTAAATTCGAAAAAATTCGCAGTAAATCGAATTTTCACCACCAAATTTTAAATCGAATAATCGAATGGTTGGGCAATGTCCGAAATTTGGAAAATTCGAATTTCAACCCACAACTACCCATCCCTAGTACACACAAGAAAGAATATATGTGCAACTTTTAGAACCTATTACAAGAGAACGGTACGCTCTCCAGCGAATATTTGTCTAGTTATGGTTAGTGATGGTGATTTTAATGTACTTTCGTTCGGTACCAAAAACTTACTCTTACCCAATATCCCACTGTGCCCCGGCTGTCATCTTCAGGGAAAATTTCCACAACTTACGCAAAATAGGAACACCTGTAGAACATATAAACTTACCACGCATGACCAACATATATGTATGTATGTATGTACATAAATATAAATATAAAAATGTTTTAACATTAATTGCTATTAAAGAAATTGCTTTACATATTTTATTTTTCGAAGAAAATTTCGATTCATATTTAGATTTAGATTTATGAAAGTAATAACATTAAAGTTGGCTACGAAAAGTGTGTGTAAGTACATACCTTTCAACTATAAGGGGAATCAGGCTGCTATAGTTTTTCGTTCACAATTCCAGTGGGAAACAAACAATCAGCCTTATCATGAATATTCGGTGCAAAATATCTCTGCGGAGAAAAATTTCCCGAAACGGTTTATCATGAATGTGGAACGATTTCGGGTGAACGGGATTTCACATATAAATTTCGAAGTTGTGGAAACAGCTGTCAAAGTCATAAATTGTTTTTCATGTGTTGAACGTTCGTGGGAGTATTTCCTACATTTGTGAAAATTTAGCAATTAATAATAATAATAATAGATTGCCGCTTGCACATATGTTAATGTTTGGCCGAGCTTCTCTCTCCGAGCTTAGCAATTGCTTTGCGGTTTTATCTGTGCGAGTAACAGTTATTTAACCGGTGAATACGGTACTCGATAGAGTGAAATTGATTCGAATTACTTCGCTGATAAATATCTATGCATATGGGCAATTCCCACAAACTTCGAACTTTTTTGTGAAATTTTTAACTTTTTTAAATCGTGAGCTCATGTCTGAAATTTTTAGTATACGTTCCTTTAGCTGCTAAAATACAAAATCCAACGTGGTGCCACGTTTTGAACCAACGCACCATACGTTTTTAAGGTTTTTGTAACGTGTTTTTTTTTTTTTTTGGAAGTGGAAAGTGGGCGTAATTTTATACTTCTAAGGATATATCACCAGAAAATACTGAAAATTTACTTTAGATAATACGCTCTTTAAAACACAGTTATGCAAGTTTTATGTACAGTATGTGGGCAAATCTAAAAAATAGGTACACTTTCAAACAAAAAATTTTAATTTTTAAATTTGTGAGCACACCTATGTTTTATATATCATTTTATTCGTAATCTCTTAATAAATCTATTAATATAAGTGTAATTCATATTCATCAAGTGCTTCAAAAGTTAGACGAGGAATAAGCATGAAATAGAAAACAAAAGAATAAGCTGGGTTGAAATTACGCTGTTCAAGTTGTTAACTTTGAGGAAAGATTTTGAAAGTTGAACTCACTTAATTGGGATGTTCTAAATTCAATGGCATGCCCTGTTTTACCAGATTGGCTCCGGTTTACGAAATAACGGTACTTGAACATTTGATTAAATTTTAACTATTTTATAAATAACTCTTTCAATTTTGAAGTTATTTTACTAAAATTTTGCACATAACA
>NW_016159053.1:85700-98632 GCF_001687245.7 Rhagoletis zephyria
CGTCATATCTGGCACTAACTCAAGATGTACAGCTCGTACAGCTGCACATGTAAACAGCATAATGTACACCTTGTGTCCTTGGTCATTGTTGCCGTTAACATACAACGGCCCAGCGAAATCCACTCCGGTTGTCTCGAAAGGCCTCGTAGTCATTATTCGCTTGGTTGGTAGTACTGTCCATGGCTCAGAAGCACTTTTGCCATGGAGACGCTGACAAATCACACACTTGCGCAGGATTGTCTTAATTACTTGCCTCGCCTGAATGACCCAAAAACGATTTCGAAGCTGTGCTAGAACGGCGTTTACGCCACCATGAAAAGTTGATTGATGAGCTTCTAATATCAGCAGCACACTTAAATGAGACCTCTTCGGCAAAATTATGGGATCTCGTTTTGAAAAGCTCTGCTCATACTTAGGAAAACGACTATTTAACCGCAGTATACCATCTGTCAGATAGGGGTTTAACGACGATATTTTTGATGAGTGATTAACTTGTTGTCCGTTCGATAATATTTCGTACTCCTTGCTGTAAAAATTTCGCTGCGTGTGTTCGATCCAGTACATCTCGGCTTTTTGTAGTTCTTCAAACGTTATTTCATCGACTTCACAATATTGTATACACTTTCGATTGCTTAACTGTTGGTTTGTCGACTTTCTCTTAGAACGTTTTACAAAACGAAATGCGTATGCAGTTACNGTTTTACAAAACGTGCATTTAATCTTAAAAGCTTTTTCAGACTGCTATAATTTTCAATGGTAGTAATTGGTGCAATTACTAGCTTATTTCGCTCGATGTGATTGGCAGTATTCAAAACTGATGATCTATGAATTTCAAGCTTCGCTGGCCAGTTTTCTTCATTTTCTCGAAGCCAGCTTGGCCCGAACTTCCAAATATTGGACTCAAGCAGATTTTTCGCCTTTATACCTCTGGTTAGCAAATCCGCTGGATTAAGCTTGCCGGAACAATGATGCCAATCATATATGTTCGACATTTGGTTAATTTCTGCTACTCTTGCCTTTATATACGGTTTAGGTTTTCGCCCACAGCCATTTATCCAGTTTAATGCAATACTTGAATCCGTCCACAAATAAACTGCGGATATTTTAACGCACAAGCTTTTTACAAGGGTTTCTTTCAATCTTGCTGCCATCAAAGCTGCTGTTAACTCCAATTTAGGTAACGTTAATTCTACTTCCTTATTATTTTCGGAAATTGGGCTTACTCGATTTTTTGAGCACACAATATTAGTGAGAATTCGTCCGGTTGGCATTATTTGTCGACAATAAGCCACTGCTCCATACGCCTTCGGGCTCGCATCAGAAAAGATGTGCAATTCCAATATCGATTCACTGCCTGCTGACAAACATCGATCAACACAGAAAGTTTCTAGTAATGCAAGCTCTTCTTGCCACTGTGAAAATGCACTCTGAGTTTCGCCATCCATTATGACATCCCATTCTTTCTTTTGACGCCAAACTTCTTGCAGTCGAATTTTTATTCTAACCGTGAATGGGCCCAATAGCCCCAACGGGTCGTAAATTTTGGCCATTGCTTTTAAAACGTTACGTTTTGTAGCTCGTAGTGTTTGGATATAATCATTACAAGATTTTACATCTACGGAAATTTTGTCGTTTACTGTGCACCATGCCAACCCAAGAATTTTTTGCTCTGCTATGCCTACTTCCTCTGTAGAAAGCTCTCGCCTTACGTCCACGTCGTTAGAGTTCCATTTCCTTAAGTTAAATTTCGCAGCTTCCATCACGGTTTGAGCTTGTTTAGCAACATGCATTGCTGCTTCTTTGCTTGGTCCGCTGAATATAAAATCGTCTACGTAAACGACGCTTTGAGTTTTTCACACAGCAC
Organism: Rhagoletis zephyria; assembly: GCF_001687245.7. NCBI lineage: Eukaryota > Metazoa > Arthropoda > Insecta > Diptera > Tephritidae > Rhagoletis > Rhagoletis zephyria. Next base: position 87,565 of record NW_016159053.1, read on the forward strand.
GCTATGACTTTTTAAGCTTTCATCCAAATGATTACGTATAGTGCTAGCTAATAGGAAAGGGCTGGGTGTTATGCCAAATGTAACCCTAGTCATACGATAGATTGCCAGATCTGGCTTATGTTGATCTGCGCTTGGACATGACTTGTACCATAAAAAACGATGGGTATCTCTGTCGGCTTCATCCAGTAAAATCTGAAGGAATGCTTTCTCTATATCGCCCACCACAGCGATACGTTTGCCCTAAAGCGTAGTAGCATTGTGAGTAAGTCGGCAATGAGATTAGAACCTTCGCTAAGGTGATCATTCAGCGAAGTATGGCCGGATTCGCTCGAAGACGCATCGAAAACGATTCTCACTTTCGTTGTGCTTTTATTTTCTTTATAAACAGGTTTATGCGGCATGTAATAAATCGGCCTAGGAGACTCGATATTGGGCACAATTTCAGCAATTCCGTTGTCAATGAGGCTCTTAACCTCTTTGTCGTATTCTATAATTGTTGATTGATCTTTTAGCATTTTCGTTGTCAGGGACTGTAATCGACGCACAGCTATTTGGTAATTATCCCGTAGATCTTCGCTCTTAAGCTTCCACGGTAATTTAACAGAATATCGACCGTCAGCTTTCCGAGCTAGCGCCACTGAAGTTTCTTCGTATTCGATACTACGATCGCCTGTATTCAAATTGTTTTGTCATTATATTGGCTTTGCAATAGGATCTGAACGCACTCATATTTAGTGGGTAATTTGTTTTTATTTTTGTCGCCAAAGCCGGTAATTGTAGTTTCTTCAACTCCACACGGTTTTAATTTCAGCATTTTTGCTACCTTTTCATGCACAAATGTACGTTGACTGCCGTTGTCCATCACTATTCTTGATAACACCCTTTTTGTATTACTCTCGCTACTTATGATGGCTTTCGCTGTTTGCAGTAAGTACTCCGAATGACCTTCGCTCGCTAGTGTGCTTAATGCAGCCGCTTTTTTGCTGTTGTCGCTCATCTCTTTTTCAATACCTTCTGCTGCGTTTGGGTAATGATTCCTCTGCTCCCCCTCAGGCCCCTTCTCACGTCGTTCACACATCGTCGTTAGGTGTCTACCTGCGCAGTTTTTACATTTAACCCAATGTGCTTTGCAAAATTTTGATGTGTGGTTTTTCTTCGTACAACAAAAACATCGTCCCTCCTTTTGCAATACCTTCTTCTTGTCGGCAAGGCTAATTGTGCTTCTACAATTCTGTACGTTATGATTGGCTTTGTTACAAAATATGCATTTCTCGCTCGCTGTTATGGAAACTAAGCCGGTAGCTGTTCCTTGCTTTGTTTTGTTGGTAGTTTTAATCTCGCTTTTTTCGGAACTTCTGATAACTGTGCTTTCTCTATGGCTTCAATTTCTCTTTTCATATATTGGAGAATCGCTTTAAGTTGGTCGTCTTCTATGTCTCGCGTCGTGCTATTTAAAGTCGAAATCGCTGTTGTCTTTGTTTCAGGCAATCGAAAAAATTGTATTCTCATTTGCTTAGGTAAGCATTTAAGAATAACGGATTTTACGGTGATCGTGTATTGAGCTGGGGTGACCTTCAACGCGGACAATGTTCGAGTAGTTGACATCACCTGATTGTATAATGAGCGTAAGCCCTGCACGTCGCTGGTAGTTTGTACTGGCTCTAAATTAAGAAGCTTTTCTACGTATTTCTCGATTATCTTTTCGGTATTTCCGTACTCATCTTGTAGCAGTGCTATGGCTTCAGAGTAACATTCCTCTGTGGGAGTGAATCCTTGAATCGTTGATGAAGCCCTGTCAACCAATGCTTCGCTCAAAAAGTTAAACTTTGCTGCTGATGAAAGAAGGGGGTTATCATGCACTGTTGGCTTGAATTGCTCCCAGAAGGGCAACCATTTTTCGAAGCTTCCGTCGAATTTTTTCAGCTCAAGAGATTTGAGCTTAACTCCATGAGACGATTGCTCACCAGCGCCATTGGTGGACGTATTCATAGTATGCTCAAGTCGGCCTGCTAAACTCTTTTCGCGCGATTGCAACTTTGCAAAAATTGTGATCGCCTCGTCGTCATAGTCTAGCACTGACTCGCATTCCTTCTCCATATCCTCCTGTTTTATTATTTTTCTCACGGCTACGTCCGCCTTTTTTAAATTTTCATGCCCATTCCTTAACCCGTGCAAGAGAGTCCCCACGTTTTCAAGCAAGGTTTGTTTTTCACTTAATTTGGAAAAGTCTGTGTTTTCCAAGTACTCAGTACCTTTGATTAATAAGCTTTGTTAGCTGACCACGACAAGTAGCCCGATGGACCGATTCCATTTTTCACCTTACAATGGCACTTCAATATTCGTTACCACGGTTGCTCGTGTTTTATGTAAATTTATTGTTTTAAAGAATATCGTCTTTGTTTTTCCTAGAGCTCACTATAAAATGCACACCCGGTATAGTTTACTGAAATTCGCTATTTTAAACTAATTGCCCGCTCCCGATTTCGGCACCATGTGTAAAATTAAAAGCCCGGATCCGAATAAAGTACCAAAGATGCGGTTATAGTGGCGTTTAATAGTGAACTAAACTCTTAAGACTAATTACAATTATGTTATACCTAGTAAGGCTGTGTCTTATATCGTGTTAGGTGAGAGTGAGTAAGTTAAATGTAAATGAAATGTGTTTGTGTTAGTGTATGTATGTTAATCTCGTATTTTGTGATTTTCTACATAGGGACGCACCAGATACAGTGTACTATAAAACCTCGAGTGTCAGAATTTTAAAAAAGGAGTGACGCCACTTTGACTCTTCATAACTTCTTTTCTATTGCAAGCACATACTTTTAACGGGCTGCATTCGACTTTCTTCTCCAAATACTACCAAACATTCTACGCACCAAATTTTGCAACGTAAAAATAAAAAAATAATAGGAGAGTCACTTTTACTTGTGAGAATTTCCCAATTTTATTTCTGAATTATATGCATATTTGGCTAGAAAATATACAAGGTGGTCCTTTTTTGTATGTACATAATCTGCACAACATATGTAACGTGATTTTTGTTAATAAACCAGCGAAACTTATGTGTCCGAATAAAAACTGACGAGTCATGTGAAAGTTCGACCTAGTTGAGAATTGCCCACATAATAAAATTGTAACAGGCCGATGTCTGTACATTATAGATTTTAAAGAAAAAGTAATATTGGGGTCTTTATTAGAGAAACAGAAGCCAAATCAACAATTTTAAAATTTTTTTTCTGTATATACGTCTGTCTGTCTGTATCAAGGTTCGAAAATATTCACTCACCTTCGTACGCGACAGAGAACGTGAACGTATCAAATATTCTCTATTGATTCTCCTTCGCGAACGAGAAGCATAAAACAAGTCCAGATCGTTCGCCTTCGCGACTGCTGTCGTTCTCGTTCATAAGCAGTGTGACCGTTTTGATCCAAGTGAATCAAAAGTGATACATTTTTCGATGCATTTTTGAGGGATACTTTTTTAAATTTTGATACTTTTCCAATAGTGTAAAAAAATTCCCGTAGAAGTCGAAAAACTGGTCAAAGATGTTTACAATTTCTTCGCAAATAGTGCTGAAAGGGTGGACGAATTTGCCAAGTATCAAAACTACGTTGGTGTTAAAAATCATAAAACTTACTGTCCCAGTGAAGCGCGTTGCAATCATTTTTCATATCTTGCTTCGATGACGGCGTGAACTAAGCGCCAGCTATTGCCGAAAAAATTGATTCCGAACCAATAAAAATTTATTTTTTAATTTTGTCAAATGTTTTCGATATTATCAATCGACTCAACATAGAATTTCAAAGTGAATTACCCAACAACAATATATATATATATATATAACAATTTTGAAAGTAACTTTTTAAATTCGATAATAAAGTAGATTGCGTTGAAGACATAGCAGCTAAAATATGCTTCAAATAACTTTTTATGTTTCGAACTAGCTTCTTTTATTTTTAACTTGTTATGTTTGCCGCACAGCTCTGCGGCTGCAGAGTGCATATTCTCAGATCGGAATTTGATCAAAACAAATAGAACAAATCGCTCCACTTTGCCAATGGTGGAATGCATAATGTTTTCGAAATGTCTTAAAAATGATTAAAAAATTTGTGTTTAAGGGATTTGCGCTCCCTTAAAAAGTACCAATCTCGTGAATCCCGTAAATCCCTAATTACATCCCTGCAGCTTCCACTATAAGCATCCCTGCGGTAGTTGGAAGTCCGCAAATCGCAAGGGAATTGTTTCCCATAGGCGCACTGGAATCCCCTTCCAGTGTTGCCTATAAAAGGAAATTGCAACCGTACCACAGTCTTTTTTACGCGGGATTTTATACCTCATCGTGGGATTTCACCAGCAAGCGTAACATCCTAAACCGTATCATATTCTATTTCATATCCCCATTGAGATTTGCCTCTTAACTTGCGATGTACTTTGTTTATATACTACCATAATTGCTCTTCAACTATTTTTTAATATTTCATTTTATATACTTCACGTTTGCGCTAAATAAGAAATGAATTCATTACCATTGTTAATTAGTACATAAGCTACGCAAAGTTGAATTAAAACTTTAATTTGAAAAACTACATCGCAATCTCGTAATTTCTTAACATGGTCCTTCGAACCGGATTTGAAACAGTGGCAACGCAACCATTCGGACAGTTGAAATTACGCTGCTCAACACTGAGCCGCAGCTGTCATTTTCTCATATTTCTCTCATTTCCACACATTCAATTGCAATCTTTCAGCGAATCGGCAACAGCAAAAACAGCGAACAACTAAATTTTCAATCGCTGCAACGCGGGACTTTAAAACACGATTTAAGTGCTAGAGTATTAACTTTAAAATTGTGCTAAGTGCTTAGCCTAAAATCACGGCAAGTTTCATTTATCCCCAAGTGCACCTCCCCAAGTGTTTCTCGATCAGCGAAAAGTGTCGCGAAAAGACATAATTTAGTTTCGTGAAGGTCTTGCGGCACTGATTTCCACACTTTGATGATTGGAGCCCTACGAGGGTTCCGTTTTCTCTCACCATCCAGTGACATGCGCCAACGCGGGTCCAGTTTGCACACAATTCGGTGACTTGTGCCCAACGCGGAATCCGTTTGCATCGCACGCCAAGTTAGCAGGCGCCCACCGTTGAACTTATACAAAGCCACAAGCGCCCACCGCTGAATTTTTGAACAAAAACAAAAAAAATTTAGAAGTAGGAGTAAGTTGCATGCAAAACATATGTACATTTATACCTAGGGAAACATTTATATACATATAAACATACACTTCATAAAATTTTCATAAAATTGCATATAAACGGAAAAACTATAAAAAAATATATATACGCAGTTATATATGTACATACATAGTTCTACTCGCTACTTTGCATAAAATTTTCACTCGTTTCTCTACCTTCGATACATACGTACCTACGCATATATACATATGTACATGCGTCTGTATGCATGGTTGCTCGTTTCCAGCATCTCTATTCCAACTTCAAAATATTTGCTCTACTGCCCAGTGTTGCCGCCGCTCAAAGAACTTCCTAACCAAGATTAGACGAAAAAGTTACCAAATGTAAGGCAAAATAACCAATTTTTTTTATTAGATTAACAATTCAGGTCATCACAAATTATTTTATATAGTACGTATAGACAAATTATACAAACCAAAGAAAATCAATTTTTATTTGCGTTTTTGAAAAGTAAATCCTTTTAAGGCTGAAAATAAATGAATAAATAAATACAAATATGTATGTTAATATCTTCGTAAACACTTCCAGACTCTAAATAACGTTTTTAAATAATAAGTACATAGGTATAAAGTTTCCTACTTCTTTGTAAGAATCAATAAAATACCTAATCAGCCTGAACCGCGTATACTATGGTAAATAAATTTTACAAAAGCGCAAAAAACCGATTTTTTCAAAACTGTGGAATGGTATTTCCCTTGAACCTACTTGCTATAAGATTATTATCATTAATCTTAACTTAAACTAATAAAGTAAGCAGTAATGGAAAAATAATAACCAAATCACTTTTTTATTGTACATACATGACGCGGTATTGGATTCCGCATATACGAGGTATTTATGTATAGTACATATACATATCTGAGTATGTATTCATTTGAAGTAGTCTTTAGCCGACCATGTATATATTATGTATTCTGTATATTATAAAATAAATACATGCATACGTAAGTAATATTAATACAATTGTTCCAAATATTCTCACTTGGTTTCATTGCTGTGGCTGCCACCGCTGCTGCTACTCTCCTCAACCTCGACAGGTGTAGCTGGTCTATGTCTTATAACGAACCTAATTTAAAAGTTTTTCGGAAATACATATTATGCAAAATAAAACCAAAATTGTGTATTTTTTGCTCACTTATCTATAGCATTGAGCCCGTATAAATTAACTTGAAACACCAATTTTGCGCGGAATTCTAATAATTTTTCGCGGCTTTTTAATGACTCTCGTATTATTCAAATGTCATTTCAGGTACATACTGTGTAGGTGTGTGCAAAGAACATAGAAATGGTGTAACTGCCGGGCCTTTTGAAAAACTTGGCGATTAATTCACCGCGATCTATTAATGACACGAACCGATAGTTGCACCCTAGAACTTTTACATGTTCTTTTGCAAATGTAAACAAATGATTATTATCGGAATAAGTCGAATCTTGAATTGCCATTTTAGTAGAAATAAGTTTAGTTAAATAACCATATTGAGTAGAATAAATGTATTTGTTTATACTATTTTTCAAAGATTTAATTATTATATGTATACAATATATTAAATATTTCAACCAAGGTTTTGGTTTTTGCTAACAGTTGCTCTCGCTCTATATTTGCTTATGTTGCATTGCCAACCTTGAAGTTTTATGACGAACGTAGTGAAGTTTCACTCTCGGAAATGTAGTGAAGTTTCACTCTACGGAATAACAAATTTATTTTTACCGGTGAGATAAGAAAACAAAAGCACTTAATGAGGAACAATTTATCTGCCCTGTTTGTAAAGGCAACTTTACTGAAAACAGCCCTAAGGGCCGTTTTCTCATCTAACCTTTAGATTACCGGCCACTTTATCGTCTCGATATACGAGTTTTCGTTTTCTCATCAGCGCATTAATTTCTGGAATCGATAAATTGTTGCTCACCCGATGCAACCTTTAAAAATTTGTACCCAACTTTAAATGTTGGTTCGGTTTTGGTTCATGAGTCAGATATATTAGATATTGTAACCAAGGTTTTGGTTTTTGCTAACAGTTGCTCTTGCTCTATATTTGCTTATGTTGCATTGCCAACCTTTGAAATTTTATGACAAATGTAGTGAAGTGAAGGAATAACAAATTTATTTTTACCGGTAAGATAGGAAAATGAAAACACTTTAAAGTGAGGAACAATTTATCTGTCCTGTTAGTAAAAGCAACTTTACTGCTTACATTAGAAAACGGCCCTAAATGTTAAAAAATAACCAAAATGGGAAAGATCTTAACAACTTCACAGGCAAGAAAAAAATAACCAAAATTGGTTAAATGTAACCATAACGGTAGGGCTGCCAGATATCTCTGTTGCCAAACCGGGACACTTTAGGGAGGGCCTCTCGCTCCCTTCTCTTTCATTTCGACGTACGAAAGGATGTAGTAAAATTTTATTTTGACAGACAAAAATAAAAACATAAAAACATGAGATCATGAGATCATGAAAACGTACGCCAACAAAACAAAACAACTTATCACAACTAAAGCACAGAGAATTTTTCACAATGCATGAACCTTTTTTTATTCTTTATAAAAATACAGTTTATACTAAATATATGAAAAAACATAAAAATAAAATTGTTAAACTTTGTGGTAATGTCGGGAAAATTCAATAAATTTGCATACAAATTTGCAACATTCTAATCAGACTTTATAAAAATTTTTAAAATGAAGTTTTGCAGCCCATTAAATTTTAGTTGATTTTTGGTATTGTTTTTACTGAAAGTTTCTTCTATACAAACTATGTTCGATAATTCTTTTTATATGGAAGACACTGTCAGCAAAAAACAATAAATGCTAAAAATCAACGAAAGTTGCTGGCAACTTCAGACTTGCACTTTATTAATTGGCTCAAAAGCTACATTTTCAAAATTTTTCTAAAAGATCTGATTAGAAATTGTGATCTGATGAAAGAGCCTCCGAGCCAATAATTTTGTACGGCACTGTACTTATAAGTACTCCAGGTTTCATGAAAGAAAAAAATTCAAGTGCAAGATAACTTTAAAATATCAGTCATATTTTTCGTTGCTGTGAACTTGTTTCAAAACTTCTGTCTTTTCCTTAATATAATTGTAAAACTCTGTGCACGTCATTTTGAACGTATTTAGGTACATATACTAATCATCAACTATTGCTTGTGCAAAGTTCAACTATCTCGAAATGTGNTAATATAATTGTAAAACTCTGTGCACGTCATTTTGAACGTATTTAGGTTCATATACTAATCATCAACTATTGCTTGTCCAAAGTTCAACTATCTCGGAATGTGACTATTTCGCAAATTTAACCGGTGCACTCAGAGAAAGAAGTTTAGAATTAAAAAAGCGTGCTAAATTAAAAAAAATACGCATATGAAAGAGTACCAACCCAACTCGTAATACATTTAAGTATAAAAATTTTAGTATTTAGTATAGAAATATTCAATTCAAATACGCCCATATTAAAATGAAGCGATTTGCAATTACCGATTGCTTTTTTATAATTAAGTTAAAAAAATATTTAAATTCCATGCTCGTTGTAATGGGAATTGAACCTTGACCCTCTGGAAATTAGCAAATTGTGGCAAGCATCTTCGCGCACTCAGCTACAGTCAGACATGTAAATGTGCATTTAAATGTTGAGTCCATATGTCCAAGCCAGCGCAATCGCTGTATTTTTATGCGCTTAACTATGTCCATGTCGTTAAAAAGCTCATACAGTTCGTCATTCCATCTTCTCCGATATCCGCCATCCACGAAAACAGGGCCGTAGATTTTGCGTAGAATAATTCTCTCGAAACCCCTAAAGCCTTCCCATCTTTGTTCGACATCGTCCAAGATTCTGCGCCATATAAAAGGACGGGCATGATGTGAGATTTGTAGAGCGTGAGTTTCGTTCGTCGAGAGAGGGCTCTGCTTTTCAATTGCCTTCCGAGCCCAAAGTATCACCTGTTGGTAAGAGTTACTCTTCGCTTGATCTCCAGGCTGACGTTGTTGGTGGTGTTTATGCTGGATACTAGGTAGACAAAGTCCTTCACTACTTCAAAGTTATATCTGCCAACAGTGACGTGTGTCCCGTAGCGCGTGGACTCTATATGTTGCCAGGAGGTACTTTGTCTTTCCCTCGTTCACCGCTAGACCAACATCTTTAGCTTCTTTTTCTAAACAGGAAAATGCTGCGGTTACGTCCCTTTGTTTCAGACCTACGATATCGATATCATCTGCATACGCCAGCAGCATCGTTCTTTTGCTATATATGGTGCCGCTGCGATTCAGATTGGCAGCTCTTATTACGCTTTCCAGCATCAGATTGAAAAAGTCGCACGAGAGTGAATCGCCTTGTCTAAAACCTCGTTTGGCCTCAAACGGCACGGAGAGGTCCTTCCCAATTTGGACGGAGCTGAAGGTTGTGCTCAACGTCACTCTACATAGCCGTATTAGTTTTGCGGGGATCCCAAATTTGGACATGGCGTCGTACAGGCAGCTCCTCTTCGTGCTATCAAAAGCAGTTTTAAAGTCAACAAAACGATGGTGTGTGTCGATTTGCTTATCTAGTGTATTCTCCAGGATTTTACGTGCTGTGAAAATCTGGTCAATGGTGGACTTACAGGTCTGAAGCCAGACTTGATAAGGTCCAATCAGCTGGTTCGTGAACGGCTTCAGTCTTTCACACAGTATCGTCGTCAGGACCTTGTATGCAATATTAAGAAGGCGTATTCCGCGATAATTGGCCCAAACGGCGGGATCCTCCTTCTTGTGGATTGGGCAAAGTACACTGAGATTCCATTCTTCCGGCATGTATTCATCAGACCAAATTCTGCTTAAAAGCGGGTACATACGTCCCACCATTCTTCGCCACCGGCTTTGAACAGCTCAGCCGGTATACCGTCGCTTTATTGNGTATTCCGCGATAATTGGCCCAAACGGCGGGATCCTCCTTCTTGTGGATTGGGCAAAGTACACTGAGATTCCATTCTTCCGGCATGTATTCATCAGACCAAATTCTGCTTAAAAGCGGGTACATACGTCCCACCATTCTTCGCCACCGGCTTTGAACAGCTCAGCCGGTATACCGTCGCTTTATTGCTGTTCTCACCTCGTCTTGGTCCAGTTGAGGGACGTGAGCTTCGTCCCTCTACATTGGTTCGGGTTGTCCTTCATCAAACGCGCCATCTGTTTCGCCATTTAAAAGCAATGAAAAGTGTTCCCTCCATATCTCAAGTGTACTATGGACATCTGTTACAAGGTTTCCATCTTCATCTTTGCAGGAGCTATCCCCGGTCTTAAAACCATTTGATTGCTGCCTTATTTTCTGATAAAATTTTCGAGCCGCGTTCCTGTCTGCCAGCATCTCAAGCTCTTCGCACTCACGCCTTTCTGCCTCTCTTTTCTTTCTCTTGAAAAGGCGTCTCTCTTCCCTCCTTTTCTCCCGGTAACGCTCAATTGTTGCGCGAGTCGCCATTGGCTGAAGGGTAGCTTTGTATGCTGCGTATTTTTCTGCAGCAGCCGCGCGGCACTCTTCGTCGTACCAGTTGTTTCTGCGCAGTTGGTAGTAACCAACAACCTCTTCCGCAGCGGTACGAAAGGATTGGGAGATGGAGTCCCATTGCTCATTTATGTCCAGGCGATGAGGAGTTGCTTGATTAAGCAGGATTGAGAGTCGGTTGCTAAATTTTTCGGCTGTCCGTTGTGACTGCAGCATTGCGATGTCGAACTTTCGCCGCGTTGCCTGCCGCACGTTTTTTATTGCACAGAGGCGCATGCGGACCTTCGCTGCAATAAGGTAGTGATCCGAGTCGATGTTGGCACCTCGGATAGAGCGCACGTCA
>NW_016159054.1:0-3761 GCF_001687245.7 Rhagoletis zephyria
ATTTTAAATAATGTAAACAACAATTCGAGTTGAATCGAAAATCGCCTCGTCTGAATAGGGATGGCAACTTTTTCACTTTCAACTTCTCATTCAACTCCGCATTCAACTTTTGTTGCCTGAAAAATCGCCGCGTGCGAAAGGTCTATTATACTGAGCTAGACTAAAATAAATTGTTTATTTCGAACATACGAAAAAATAATATATAGTATTCAATGGATACAGTCACTATGCGGGTTGGAACTACCGAGGTTGTAGTGGAGAATGTTGTAACTGCAGAAGATGTGGATGTATGTGGGTATATATATGTCTTTTTTTTATAAACTATATTTCTCTTGATTTAGTCAGCGCCCGTCCTTCGACTCCGCTTAAAAAAGCCTGGACCAGACCGACAAGTTGCCTGGCGTGAAGGCACAGTTGATAATGAAAAAATGGGAAAGAAAAAATCTAAGTGTAAGTACATATAAACAAATTGCGTTTAACTTTGGAACACATAAAGACAACCAACCGTTCGGCTAGGGAAAACTAAAAATGCAGATGGATAGTACTTTTAATGCTGATGGGTTGGCTTTAGAAGGGTAACCCCAGAGTGTGGAACTAAGGAAAATATGGGTGGTAGAGGGGGGTCTAATAGTTGTCTTTATTAAATTTCAAAGCGCGGAGCCTTGTAGTTATTAAGAAATTTTTTGTTAAAATTGTAAATTTAACAAACTTGTATGGCAGTATTTCACTATATTTAATGCACTTTCCACTAAATTTACCCGTTATTTACACTCAATAGCTCTGGTCCAATACTTTTCGTGAAAAATCCTGTAAAACAGCTAAATTACTCTCTGAAGTGAGAGTAAAAAGTGAGTAACAACAAAAAGTACGGGAACAAAAAATCCATTTTTCCTGTAAAAAGGTCAACCAGTGATTGCTTGACACTTTTCATGATTTTACCAGAAGAAAAAGTTCGGGTAAAATCTTGCATTTTCATTCTCTACACAACTCTCCAAAAGTCGCTCTCATTTACAGGATTTTGGAGTACGGGAACATTTTTCCTGCAACTTCTTGCAATTTCGTGTAAAATCCTGGAAGTTCATGGAGTATTGGATCAGAGCTAATATGTCGTCGCTTGGGTAAAAGATTGTCATATGTTAATTTCGGCAGGTTGTGGGAAATCGCGATTGAAGTTTGGAATGCAATTTCTCAAAAACGGCAAGATGGACTTTCTCCAAAATCTCTGAAAACGGTACTAGTTCACAAGATTCTTAAATTATTTAACTTTCAATGTTTATTTTTAATTAGTCTTGAGTCATTTGTCCACAATTTGGCAGCCACTTTGTATGAAATACGAAAAAATTTGATCAAAATCTACTAAATTAACGACCCATTTTACTCAATATCTCCTAAACTAAAGGAGATATCCAAAAATTGAGAACACCTTTGCGAACACGTTTATTCAGAACAGCAGAAAAATCCAGAAGAAAGAACAAAAGATGAAAATAGATTATGTGAATAGAGTATGTGGATGGTCTATTTTACACTGGAACATATCTGCCACCAGAACAACTTTGTTTGTGGGCAAGAGAGGCAGTGCGGTGAGGTAAAGTTTCTCAAAAAGTTGTTCCAGCTTCGACCCCGCATTAAAGCGGCACTTCTGCTGCAGCGCACTAACACATGCGCAACTACAAAATAAAATTATACTTTAAAAAACTAAAACCTCCCTATTATAATTGCCATTCGTACTGTCATCAGGTATGTAACTTGAGAATAGAAATCGCTGCATCTTTTAGGCGCACCAATATTACATAGTTACATCCAGTGTTGCCGCGCCGTCCCAAGAAAATGTATCACCGACCAAGCCAAAAATGTATCCAAATGTATCCAATTTTCTTTTTTTACGTATCCATCTCATAATTTGTAAGAAAACCAAACATTTTGAAGAAAAAGACATAATTTAACATATCCTAAGGACTTGGAATACGTGTATATATATTTTTATATTTCATAAAATCAAACATTTGTAATTACCATTTATAAATTACGTCTTTTATACATAAGTATTTTGCAAAGCATAAAAAATAGTAATTAATATGTTACATTTGTACCTGTACACTATGAAAAGTGTGTGTAAACCTACTACTGAAAAATATCTATTTATCAACAGGAATCTGTATAAATATACATACGTATAAGATGTTCAGGATTCGATTTTGAACTTGAGATCTTTAAAATATATACATAAATATACACATGAAATGTTTAAAGTTGCAAAATTTTTTAAACTAAAAATACATTTCCTACAAATAATAAACATTATGAGCTTACATTTACTCTATTTTAAACATTTTATGTGTTATTTTGCGCTCTGCGATAAATTTGGTATGTTAAAGTAAACAGGCAGTGTTTAATTTTATTACACGGTGGGCAAATTTGCACACATTAAAAGAGGAAAATGGTTACCTTTCTTAATATGCGCAAATAAACAAACAAAAAAATTAGAGTGTATTTAAAGTCTTTTCAGTAAAATTCATAAAAATTTCCTTAAATAACTGGGTTTTAATCCGGATTAACTGCAGTTAATTCCCGAGTTGATCCGGATCAACGCTGCCGTCTGTTAAAACTCTTATTACACTGCTTTGGTGAGATCTCTAACTATGTTCATTGCTTAATTCACAAAAAATAAAAGGCTCTAATTTCACGCTTAAGTAGCGATTTTTATAACATTTAGAAAACGTCATTAATGAAAATCTATTTTTGAACGAAAAAAACGTTATAGAAAATATAAAATTTTGGCCAATTTAAAAAAGTATCGACATATATACTGATAGGAAAAAATAAGTATCCCGCAAAGATCCAAACGGCATCCCTGGTTACATCCCGAGCTAATAAAAGGAAGGTAACTACAGCTACGTAACCCTGCAAATATTGTGCGACTAATCTCTAAAGAGAGTATTCCGAGATTACTCTCAATCGGGTACAATAGGGCATTAATTAGTCGCAACTAGTCTCATACGGGTACTAATGGAGATCAATTAGTCTCGACTCGTCTCTTATGGGTATAATTGGAGATCAATTAGTCCCCAACTCAACGCTAACGGGTACTATTAACGATTTAATGATATGTACGCACTTAGTCAATGCAATTTCATGTGCGCCGTTGGCACGCAGGGAGAGTATTCGCCTAACAAAACTGAGCACCCCGGTTCGAATCTCAGCTGGCGAAAATTTTTATTTTTATTTTTTAAAAGTGACTAGTCGCTTTTTATACCCGTTCGGGTATAAAGGTGAACAATTAGTCTCTTCATGTGACATGCTCGAACAAAAGCGAACATTCCCACGACAGCCGGTTCTACGTACCGGAATGACTCGGGTTTCACCCGACCAAGGGCTGTTGTTTCGGCGATCTAACCCCGTTTAGGTCGGCGAAGTATCTTAGAAGTTGTCCGTCCATAGGGCTACATTCACTACGTATTCTCCTACTCAGGGCTGGCATCGAGTCAAACCCTGGGCCAGAAACATACACCTGCTGTGTATGCCGAAGACGATTACACCACAACTCCACCTCAGTCAAGTGTAATGCCTGCGAGGGGTGGAGTCACCTCAGGGTCTGCTCGGGACTACGGACACACAGACAGTGGACCACGTCGTACGTGGCCCCCTGTTGCTCAAACAGAGCAGCCTCCACGGCTAACCATAGTCCGCCCGAGCAGCCCCACACACTCACACAGCAGCCACACACAGTCACCACAACACAACAACATAATAACACCACAGAC
>NW_016159054.1:4198-29565 GCF_001687245.7 Rhagoletis zephyria
GTTGTTGTTGTTGTTGTAGCGGCTACAACAACCCCGCCCAGATCGGTTGGTATCTCAGTCGTTGTCGTCAAGTTCCACTAACGGCAACCCTAGGAAGCGTGCAGCTTCTGTGGGGTTTGTCCACAGGGACAAGGCCGTTAGGGTTGTCGGGTTTTCCGGGCATGCGAAGAGATGTTTCGAGTCGTGTGGGTTCTCTCCGCATGCCGGGCACTCATTCGGCACATCCTGATTCAACCTACTCAAGTAGGAGTTCAACCTGCTGCAGTAGCCGGAGCGAAGTTGAGCGAGTGTTGTGCGTGTCTCCCGAGGCAGATGAAGCTCCGTCTCGTCGATGTCCGGGGGTGGTATGCCTAAAACGGCATTCACAGGTCTAGAGTCTACATAACTCGAGACTGAGTCCCTGTGAATGCCGTTCAGGGCCTGTCTGTAAGCTGTCGGGTCCAGAGGTTGCTTAATGAACCTCTGGACTTCGTCCGTCAGTTCATATAGATGCCTCCTGACGTGCCTAGGCGAGGGCTCCTCTGCAAGCAGCTGTCTGCTTGGGTGGCCACTTCTGTGGCTCCCGATCAGGAACTGCTTGCAGAGCATTATATTATGCTCCCTTACAGGGAGCATTTGCGCCTCGCCGTGCAGGTGGTGTTCAGGCGACATCAAGAGGCATCCCGTCGCTGTCCTAAGTGCTGTATTTTGTACCGTCTGTAGCTTCGTCCACTGCGTCCTACTAGTCCCTGGCGACCACACTGGCGCTGCGTAGTTCAAAACCGGCCGGCCTATTGCCTTGTATGTTGCCAGCAACGTTTCTTTGTCTTTGCTCCAAGTACTGCCGGCTAGCGACTTGAGGACCTTGTTGCGGCTCTGTACTTTATTTACAATAGCGGTTGAGTGCGCAGAGAAGGAGAGCAGGCTGTCGAATGTTACTCCGAGTATTTTGGGGTTATTCACCGTCGGAACAAAAGCGAACAGTTCATTCCATATAAAGAGATCAAAAGTGGTATTAGTCGCATGCTCCTTTGCGATTGCTCCCGGAGTCATCCCGGATTAGTCCCATTTTTTGCAGGGTAAATTTCAAGCGCAAAGTTACAAATACATTCAAACGTCCTATACGTATACACATTTTGTTCTGCAGTGCCCTTTGGGGAAAATCTCTAGTTCTGAACTGGTGCGCTTCTAGTACATTTAGACCCAGTACTGGTTCGCGATAAATCTCTTTTGCATGCAAGCAACTGGCGAATTTAACATGGCGATGTCCTAGGAAGTGTCAATTGCCCCCCGCTGCATCCCTTTTTCGATAGTTCCGAACTAGTTCTAAATTCTATAGTTCCGAACCAGTTCTAAAATCAACAGACGACAGAAAAAAGTATCATGATTTTTCAATCTTTTTGGTTCTTCCGTGAGTGCGATTTTAAGTTATTTTGAAAGAAATGTGTTTTTAATTTGAAATTAAATTTGTTTGAATGATTGTAAGAAATGTACGTTTACATACCTTTAACTGTAGCTGAGTTTGAAGAGGGGCTCGCTGTTAGATTCCAGACGGTCCCAATATGTTGATATGTTAACACAAATTTTGGTTTTGTATTACCAAGCTATGAAAAAGCATCTGCGAAGTGCAGAATAGAAGCGTATTTGAACGAAAAAGCTGCCGAACACATATCTATGTAAAGTAAACAAGCCCCCTGCTGCATCCCTTTTTCTATAGTTCCGAACTATTTCTAAATTCGAAAAATAAGATCTAGTTCGTTCTGCCTCTCTTTTTCTATAGTTCCGAACCAGTTCTAAATTCCCCACTTTAGATATAGATTTCTAGTGAAAAAAACTGAAAAAAATTCGTTTTTTAAAGTACCACTTTTCGCCGATTTTGGACTGGTGGGGGATCTAGCTCCTGTCGGACTAGTTCCTTTTTGGCGATAAAGTCCTAGTACGGAACTAGAATATTGATTCACTAGTCCGCGTTTTCCCTGCAGGGTGGTTCTGCTACTTTTCATCCAGTGTGAAACCGTGAGAATAATTGTTCTGTCATTCTAGTGTNGTTCTAAATTCCCCACTTTAGATATAGATTTCTAGTGAAAAAAACTGAAAAAAATTCGTTTTTTAAAGTACCACTTTTCGCCGATTTTGGACTGGTGGGGGATCTAGCTCCTGTCGGACTAGTTCCTTTTTGGCGATAAAGTCCTAGTACGGAACTAGAATATTGATTCACTAGTCCGCGTTTTCCCTGCAGGGTGGTTCTGCTACTTTTCATCCAGTGTGAAACCGTGAGAATAATTGTTCTGTCATTCTAGTGTGAAATACACCACAGGGTGTATCCGGTGGTTACAAACTATTTTTATTTTTTTATTTTTTTTTTATTTTATGAAATAATAATAAAATTATTAAGTAAACTAAAAAGAAACGCAGCGCTAGCAACGGAGGCTTTCGGCTGGCTTGTGAAGATTGGCTGGTTTAAATACGCCGGAGAAGATCGGAATCCTTCAGAAATTTATAGATTTTGGAAATATTAGAATCAGAAGGATTAATTAATAGTGATAGCGGATCATAGTTTTCAAAATGCTGGTGTCTTTGTAGATCTAGTCCAGGGCAAAAGGCTAATAAATGTACTATGCTGACTTGAAAATTACAAAAGGACACAGGCTTTGTTGTCTCCCTTGCAGTAGGTGTGCATTCGTTATTATACTGTGTCCAATGCGTAGGCGAGTGTACGGAGTAGTATAGTTAGATGGAAGTGATGCTAGGTAGCTGGGTTTAGTGCGACTAGGATTAATTCTCGAGTAGTGATATGACTATAGTGAGCCCAGTCAGATATTAGTTTGCTTTGTCTCTGCTGCTCTATCAATCTATAAATATCACTTTTACAGATGATATTTGAAGTGATGGTAGAAGTAATGCTCATATCTTTGGCAGTAATATCAGCGAATGTATTGCCGTTAATGCATGAGTGGCCTGCGAAATCAGGATATTTCTTATACTTTTGATAATGTGATTGGAGTTATTATATTTTTTTAAGGCCTGAAAACAGGACATGCATATGGTAAATTTTCCCCTGGATTTTGACGCATACTGCATGGCATAGAGAACTCCTGTTGCTTCGGCGGTGAAAATTGAGTAAAATTGAAGTAAAAGTCCGAACGATATAGGTTCACCATTTTCTTTTACGACAGCGAAGGAAGTAATTCGCTTTGGAACCGTCAGTGTATATTAGCTGGCAACTAGAACTTTTGAGACGCGATGCAATTTCCAAGAAACGAGCGCTGTACTCTGCCGATGTCGTATTGGATTTTTTCAGGTCCCATGGCGGATGATGGTCACATCGGCGAAGTTATTCTTAGGGGGAGTCCATTGTCTTTAGCAAAGGTGGCGCATTTGCTAATTGACGAAACTATTTTGGGTGTTCTTGTACGGAAAATGACGAATGGAAATCTTTTTTCAGGAAAGTGTTGGTGCTGAGAGCAACCTTAGGATAAAGTTTCCTTATGTTGTCTTCAACATTGTCGGCTAGCGACGGTAAACCAGATTCAGCCAGGATGTTCTGTATTGGTGAAGTAGGAAAAGCGCGTATGGATCGTCGGACCGCAGTATGGTAGGGGGAGGCTAGTAGATAGAGGTTTTGTTTAGCATGTTGGCCATATATTTCTAACCCATAGTTGATAGAGGATAAGATGAGCGCCTTTGTAACATTGACCAGCAATTCCGAGTTGATAAGCGAGCGTTTACAAGACAGGTATTTAACAATATTTAAGTTAATGAATAATCTTTCTCTAACGTATTTACAGTGGGGTTTAAAGGAATACTTAGAGTCTAATACTAAACCTAGAAACTGTACAAGTAATAGTTATATTGTTAAATGTAAGTGTAGGTATATTACAGTTTTGTTTCTTACAAATATGTATAAGTTTAGTTTTGCTGGGAGAAATTGAAGCGCCTGAAGAAAGGGACCATGAAGAAATGTGAGATAGAATATCTGAAAAGGTTGCCATTACGGCATTTAGATTGGAAATTTTAGAAAACAGTGGTACATCATCCGCATACATTCGATGGGAAACGTTGGGAAACTGTGAAAAAATGGAACTAATTTCATCGAATGCTATAGTGAAGAGAATAACAGATAGAGGTGAACCCTGCGGGGTGCCATTATCTAGAGGAAACACATAGGGGATCGGACGTTAGAAATAAGAACACTTACTTTATGAGAGGACAGGAAAGATTTAATAAAGTTGAAAATTTTAGGCCCGACCTTCCATTTTTCCAGCTGCCTCAAAACGACCTGTATACCTATCCGATCGAAAGCCTTGGCAAAATCTACAGAGAGGAGTGAAATATGATTTTTTTTTTTTATGAGGCTTCGGAAACGAAGTGATCGAGGTGTAAGAGGGCATCAACCGTACCCTGCCCCTTCTTGAAGGTTAGAATCAGAGGAGGCGTTGGAGAAGTGGGTGGCTAACTCTAAGGCTATATCATGGGGATATAGTAGGTTGCCTTGAGATGAATTAAGGGAAGTGAGAGGGGAGTGGGTAGGAGATCCAGTAAGCCTTTTAATGTCAGCCCATATCTTTTTGGTGTCGGATGAAGCAGAAATACTGCTGGTAAACTTTTGGAAGCTGCGGATTTTAGCATGCCAGGCGTTCTGCTTCTTATCTCTTAATAATGAAAGCTCTCTGCTCCACCATAAAGGAGAAGGCCTGAAAGGTTAAGCTTTGGATAGAGGGATGGATCGGTTTGCTGAAGAACGAATAATTTTATTGGGAAATAGGGAAGGAGCAGCGGAAAGTTTCGCAGGCGACCTCAAATTTGCACCAGTCTGCTCCATCAGTTTTGAAATAGATCCTGGGTTTGAAAAGAGTTTGGGAGCGGGAAAATGGGATATTGGAGAGGATAGGAAAATGGTCACTGCCATGAAGATCGTCAATGAGGTGCCACGACACTTTGGAAGATAGGGATGCGGAACACAGGGTAAGGTCAATATGTGTAAAGGATGAATGGGTAGAAAAATGGGTGGGTGACCCATTGTTTAGGATAACTGCGTTGGAAACTAGGATGGAGTCTTCAATTTTCCGACCTTTAGAGTTTGTGGAAACGGACCCCCAGAGGGAGTTCCACGCGTTAAAGTCGCCGGCCACTATAAAAGGGTATGAAGAAGAAGGAATTATGTTATTGAAATCTATTGTAGAAATCAATTGATCAGGAGGAGAATAACCGCACACTATTGTAATTTTGTTGAAAGTTTGTAGCTCAATGGCAAGAGAGGAAATATTAGATTGGGGGATATAGGATAGGTGAGGTAGGGTTCTTTTGACCAAGATGGCAATACCCCGTTTGTTGGACGTAATATGTGGCTGGTTATAAAAATGACCAACATAGGCTTTAGGGAAGTGAGGAGTGACATTGTGGGCAAGATGGGTTTCATTTAAAAGAATAACGGAGGGGTTATGATTTTTAATTAAAATTTCCAAGTCAATATAATTATTAAAGTAACCGTTTATATTCCATTGCAGAATAGATAACATAAGGGGCTGCAATAGAAAAGATGAGAAAATGATAGTGAGTTAAATATAAAAATGTTTATTTATTTATTTTTGTCTATGAACTTACAATTCTTACAGACTAAGCATAGGTAAATTTAAAAGTAATGTTAATTACAATACAAAGGGCAGTCTTTAAATAGCACTATTTTTACTTAATAATGTTTTTACTTGGGAATTAAAGCCAAATTTAGTGGATGAGAGGTCGAGGTCCAAAGAAACAAAGAGCTTATTCAATTCGACAAGAGTTCTATTAACCGGGGCATTAAAGCTATATACAGTCTTGCTGGTGACAACATNTGACCCATTGTTTAGGATAACTGCGTTGGAAACTAGGATGGAGTCTTCAATTTTCCGACCTTTAGAGTTTGTGGAAACGGACCCCCAGAGGGAGTTCCACGCGTTAAAGTCGCCGGCCACTATAAAAGGGTATGAAGAAGAAGGAATTATGTTATTGAAATCTATTGTAGAAATCAATTGATCAGGAGGAGAATAACCGCACACTATTGTAATTTTGTTGAAAGTTTGTAGCTCAATGGCAAGAGAGGAAATATTAGATTGGGGGATATAGGATAGGTGAGGTAGGGTTCTTTTGACCAAGATGGCAATACCCCGTTTGTTGGACGTAATATGTGGCTGGTTATAAAAATGACCAACATAGGCTTTAGGGAAGTGAGGAGTGACATTGTGGGCAAGATGGGTTTCATTTAAAAGAATAACGGAGGGGTTATGATTTTTAATTAAAATTTCCAAGTCAATATAATTATTAAAGTAACCGTTTATATTCCATTGCAGAATAGATAACATAAGGGGCTGCAATAGAAAAGATGAGAAAATGATAGTGAGTTAAATATAAAAATGTTTATTTATTTATTTTTGTCTATGAACTTACAATTCTTACAGACTAAGCATAGGTAAATTTAAAAGTAATGTTAATTACAATACAAAGGGCAGTCTTTAAATAGCACTATTTTTACTTAATAATGTTTTTACTTGGGAATTAAAGCCAAATTTAGTGGATGAGAGGTCGAGGTCCAAAGAAACAAAGAGCTTATTCAATTCGACAAGAGTTCTATTAACCGGGGCATTAAAGCTATATACAGTCTTGCTGGTGACAACATAAAACACCTCATAAAGACGCAACATTCTACAA
Organism: Rhagoletis zephyria; assembly: GCF_001687245.7. Lineage (NCBI taxonomy): Eukaryota > Metazoa > Arthropoda > Insecta > Diptera > Tephritidae > Rhagoletis > Rhagoletis zephyria. The sequence continues at coordinate 10,865 of NW_016159054.1, forward strand.
GGAACACTGAAATTAACTTTACATAACAGTACTGGACAATCAACAGTGCCCGAGATTATGTCAAATAGAAAAGAGGTTGATAAAAGTATTCGTCTGTTGTGCAGTGTCATTAGGTTGATCAACTGACAGCGAGAGCTGTACTCAGGCTTAGGTTCAGAGAAGTGCAAAGAGCGTAGGGCAAACCGGATAAACGCCTTCTGTACAGATTCTAATCGATTTATATGTTTTTGGTGGTAAGGCCTCCAAATGAAAACGGCATACTCTAATATCGAACGGACAAAGGACGAATACAATAGTTTCAAAGTGTACGGATCTGAAAACGAAGAACTATTGCGCCGTAGAAACGCGAGCATCGAGTAAGATTTAGAGACAACATAATTAACATGTGTAACAAAACTAAATTTTGCATCAAAATATACCCCCAGGTCTTTGACCTCATTCACCGAGTCTAAATTTGTTGACGAAATACGATAGGTGTTACGGATAGGATTATGAAGCTTAGAAAACGTCATTTGGTGGCATTTCTTAATGTTAAGAGGCAATTTGTTTTTAGTGCACCAAAGGTACAACACATCGAGCTCCGCTTGCAGATAACTTGAGTCTCGAGCATTTTTTATAACCGAGTAGATTTTTAAATCATCCGCATACATTAGGAATTTAGCTGAAGAAAAGCACATTCACAAATAGAATGAAAAACAGCGGACCCAGTATACTTCCCTGGGGGATACCAGAGGTTTGGAACAAATGCGTTAGAAGAAATGTCATCAATGACGACATAGGTTTGTCTACCGTGCAGGTAAGATTCAATCCATCGTAGGAACACAGAGTGAAAGCCCAGCTTGAAAACTTTGATAAGCAGAAAGGCTTTAGAAAAATCGGTATAGATTGTATCAACCTGACAGCCCATTTGAAAGGCAGCAAAACAATCATCCGAGAATACCGCAAGATTGGTTAAAGTCGATCTTCCCGTTACAAAACCGTGCTGATTTATAGAACTGAGGTTGAAAAAAATTTTGTCTTTTATGATGCACCCAAGTAACTTAGGTACTGTAGATAATTTTGAAATAGGCCTATAATTTTTGACGTCACATTTATTACCACTTTTGAACGTAGGGGTAATTGAAGTTAACTTCCAATCGTTAATAACTCTACCCGCGGATAGAGATTTGTTGAAAATTTCTGTCAGTGGCTTAACTAACGATGGACAGTTTTTGAGTAGGATAACAGAAAAACCATCCACGTCTGTCTGTGAGGACATTTTTATGTGTCAATACCCTGTGGCGTATCTTCCTCAGTAATAGCCAAACAGCCAAAGTTAAAAGATGACTCAGAGGCACAAACATTCGCGGTGTCCGGGTCGACGATATAATCATCATCTAATACGAAATTCGACGCAAAGAAATAAGCAAAAAGATTTGCAGCTTCGGAAATTGAGCTAGCTTTTTTGTCATTGTAAAAAACCGACGTGGGGATATTAGAAACACCTTTTTTTGACTTAACAAAGCGCCAAAAATTTTTCGGGTTTACTTTAATATTATTTTCAAAATTTTGCACATAACTCTTATATCGCACTTTATTAAGCTTATAAAATTTATATTTGTATGAAGTATATAACTCATAATGTGTCGGATTTTTTAACATATTGAACTTTTTGAAAAATTTATTTCTAAGGTTCTTTAGACGATTGAGCTCTCTCGAGAATAAAATAAAGAGATAAAAAGATCAGATTTAGACTTGCGGGGAGAGAATTGATAATTTGGGGTCTGGGAGAGGGGGGGTTGGGATGGATATTTCCATATCTGAAGGGTGGTGAGAGGGGGATAAATCGAAAACAGACAGAGGGGAGAAGGGAGGAGCGTGAGGAGAGTCAGGAAGAGATTGGGTGGTAAGAGGGGAGATTGTATTTGAAGTAATAGTTTTATTTTTAGGTGTAGATTCTTTAATATTGATATTTGCGAGTTTTGCTATACTAGCAAAAGAAGTGGGGTTAGGAGTAGTTGGTAGTTGTTCATTATTTCATTTTTTGGTTGCATCGCGCATACTGCATTTATTTATAGTTTTAATTTTAAGTATTTCTTTAGTTTGCTGAAACTTAGGACATGAGTTTGAGAAAGAGGGATGATCTGTTAGGCAGTTGGCGCACATAATTCTGGTGCGTTCGGAAGGAGAATGGGGGCGGGAGGTTGCACGTGGCACAAATAACAGAGTTGCGGCAATTTTTTGCGGTGTGGCCAAGAATTTGACAAACCTTGCAACGCATGGGGTTTGGATAATACGGACGGACGGATAAAGTTCTCCAAGCAACTTCAATTTTGTCTGGGAGGTGGTATTTATCAAAAGTTAGTAGAATGGCACCAGTATATTTGCGGGATCCATCGTTGATCTTGGAGAATTTGAACGCAGATTTAACGCCATTTTCCTTAAGTCCTTCCACAATCTCCTCTTCAGGCAAGTGACAGATGAAAGGAGCATATATTGTTCCTTTGACGGAGTTGAGAGATTCATGTTATTTGACTGTAACATCTGTAACACCAGGCAACGATTTGGCAGCTAGGAATTTGTCGGCGATGTGACAGCAGTGATGTTGTTGGATTCTTTGCTTATTGCTTGAATACCTTTGTAGATAGCAAAACAGGATAGAGTTGATAGGGGTTTCTTTTCATCCAGGGCTTTTATAACCAAGAACCTGTGGTCATCATTTTTGACGATTGGAAGTTCCGGAAATATATCCAACGTAGAAGTTTTAGATTTTTTGCGTTTGGGTTTAGTGGCCCCGGGGGCCATGGCGAAAAAACAAGAATTAGTTTCACTAATATGCAGGTGTGTGGTTAAAAGTTAAAACAAGCGACCGAAAATAACAGGAAAAAATAACTGTACAAAAGCGACCGTTGATTAACCGCAAACAGAGAGAAAGCTTTCAATATCACGGCGGAACGAAAAAAGTGACCGTACTCTGCGAGAGTTCGTTGGTGACTGTGGGTTACAGACTAATTAATAGGGAATCTTACACATCCTGCCCGGTCGAAGCTTTAGCTTCGATATCATCAGGGTTTAGCAAAAGGCAAAGTTTTTGCACTGCCCGGCTGCACGGCCCATGCGCCGTATTCAACGTTACGTTACGCGCCAAGCCATCGCTGCCAACACGAACCTCCGTGATGCGCCCAAGTCTCATGTGGGTAGGGGGTAGGTTCTCATGCTTGACCAATACAATGTCACCAACTTGAACGTTTTCCGCCCGTTGTCGCCACTTGCTCCTAGTTTACAGTGTTGACAAATACTCATCACTCCACCTGCGCCAGAACTGTTGATGAATGTGTCGAAGCCACTGCCAATGTTTCAAACGATTTACTAGAACTTCCTCCAGCTCCGGTTCTGGTATTGGCAGGAGCGGGGCTCCAATGAGAAATTCCCCTGGGGTTAGAGCATATTTGTCCTCAGGGTCATACAGCGGAATAAGTGGGCGCGAGTTCAGGCACGCCTCAATGCGGGCCGCTAGAGTTTGCAACTGCGTATACCACATCGCCTGGGCACCAATAAGCCGCACCAGATGCCGTTTCGCGGATTTTAACGCCGCCTCCCACAGCCCACCTTGATGAGGGGCACTGGGTGTAATAAAATGCCAGCGAGTCCCAAGGTTCGCGAGGGATTGTTGATTTTGCTGATTCTGCCAGGCTGCCAGGTCTTCCTTCCAAAAACGGTTAGCACCAACAAACCTTGTAGCATTGTCACTATACAGATCAAGGCAGGGACCACGCCTACTAACGAAGCGTGTGAATGCATCTATGAAGGCAATTGATGAGAGATCGTCTACCACCTCGATATGCACGGCTTGGTTGCCATACAGACGAAAATTGCCAAATATGTTTTTACTGTGCAACGGGATCGCTTCGCCCCAATCCGAAGCGTGAAAGGACCACAGTAATCAACGCCAGATGCAATGAACGGCCGCGTACCTGTGACTCTTTGTCGGGCCAGTGAATCCATTTGTTGAGTGAAGGTAATGCCACGATGCCTTCTACAAATAACACATTTATGTATTAAGCTTTTGACTGCTTGCTGTGCATGCAAAATCCAATATCTATAACGGAGAGTCTGCAGCATTAACTAAGCACCGCCGTAGAGTGTTTCCATGTGAACTTGCTGTATAAGAAGTCCAACCAAATCGCTTACCTTCGGCAATATTATTGGGTGACGTTGCGTTTCTAATAATGCCGAATTTTTAATGCGGCCGCCGACTCTAACGATATCATAATCATCCAAATAGGGATTGAATGGTACCAATGGACTGGAGTTGGGCAGCGTTGTTCTCTCACGTAAACAGCTTATATCCCTTGATCGATACGTATTAGCGCTTATAAGGCAGCGTCCATCTCCGGGGTGGTCCCTACACCTTGTCGGAACGGCCGTTGCTTTGGTAATCAACGCCGAATTAAAGCTGTAGTTCGAACGAGTTTCTTCAGTGAGCTAAACCGTTGTGATAGGGGTATAATTCGGTCATCCAAGAGCCGAGTCGTAAGCTGGAGCGGTAGTGAAATAATGAAGGTAGATATTTGAACCTTCTCCTCACTTTGTACAGTGGTGCGCTCCTCGTCCCTTAATACCGGTTCTGGATCAAACAATGTTTGCTTCTCCCGCAACCAAGCCGGGCCTTCCCACCATAAATCATAGACCAAAATCTCTGACGAGGTTAAACCACGGCTTGCGCAATCAGCCGGATTCTGTGCCGACCGTAGGTAGTGCCAATGATCGATGGCGGTGAGTTCCTGTATTTGGCGGACCCGGTTAGCAACATAGGGTCTGAGGATCGAGGGTTGCTTGCGCATCCAGCAGAGGGCAATTGTTGAGTCCGACCAGAGGTGGAAGGCGGAGTCTACTAAGTTTAACGCTACCCTAGCGTCGGAAATCGTTTTTGCCAATAAAAGTGCTGCACAGAGTTCAAGTCTGGGTATTGTAGCACCCCTTAACGGTGCAACTTTGGTCCGTGCGGTGAGGAGAGATACGCGCGAAAGGCCATCAGCCTTAATGGTATGCGTATACACCACCGCAGCGTAGGCCTTCTGACTGGCATCGCAAAATCCACAGAGCGTTGTACGTTCGGTTGCATTCATACCCAGCCATCGAGGTACACGTACGCTATTGAGTGTAGGAAGACTACTGCGAAATTTAATCCAAGCTTCATATAGGTCGCTGGGGAGGGGTTCATCCCAAGAAATACCCGCCGACCAAAGCGTCTGGATGAAAATTTTGCCGGAAATCACTACCGGTGCCAAAAACCCCGTTGGGTCGAATAGTTGGGCTACTTCGCTTAACGCCTGTCGCTTAGTCAGCAGACCGCTATGTTGGTTTACCGCGACCTTGAAGAGCAAATCGTCTGTAACTGGATCCCAACGTAGACCACGCACGGATTCTATAGGGGCGTCGATGTCTCGCTCCCCAGGTAATGGGGAGTCCATGAAATGCTGAAGGACCACTGACTTGTTCGAATGCCTCTTAAGTAGTCTGAAGCATCCAGATGATAGGATCGTATCCACCGCATTCGCCAAAGTAATTGCTTCCTGAGTATCAGCACAGCTTGTGAGAAAATCGTCCACGTAAAATGAAGACAGTATGGTGTTACGTGCGGTTATGGCCTGATTATGATCACTCACCCGTTTGTAGTTGCCTATCGCGCACTGATTTAATGAGCGTACCGCGTTGTACATGCTGCATGCCATTCCATTTGTCACAGTTTTAAGACGATATACTCTTATGTCCTCGGCCGGTGCTTCTCGCCAAAGAATGTGCGCTCTCTTCTCCAGAAAATTTCAATAAATCTGTTAAGCTGCTTATCTCAGTCGGAGAACAGTGCATGCACCACTCACGCTGTGTTACAGATGTAAGTTTCGAGAATATAATGGGTACTGTCCGTTTCGTAACAGTCAATGCACGCAGGGACTCGCTCACTACATCGACGATATTCAGCAGCGTCTTTGCAGAGTCCTCCGACACTGGTGCGAGGTTGAGGAAGCGAGCGACATGTACTTCTGCTAACTGTTTGGGGTTATCATACCGCTCCTTTAATGCTCGCCACAATTCCTCGTAACCCTGTTGTGCACTAACGTTTCAAAGGCGTCCTTAAAGGCCAACCAATTGTGCAGCGCTGCGTCAAAGGTTGGAATATTTATTGGCTCGAGTTTCAACTTAATAGGAGAATCTCCCTTACGCTGGATGACGGGGTCTCCAGGATTAACTTGCACTCTACGTAGACGCAGAAGATTTGCACATAACTCGTTATACATTTCTTCAGTGGAATGCCACCAAGATGCATGTACCTCAAGCTCCTCGTCTTTGGCCGAGCGAATTAATGTTTCGTGATTCTGCAACATGCGGTCATAATGACCACTAGCGGACTTCAGTATTTGCTCAGCCTTCGCGGAGTCCAATTCACCTGTTCCTGCCTTTCGTGCGTGAAACTTCCTCAGATTTATTTCCGTCATTGTGCTGAAGCAATGTTATAATTGTGACGTAACCGTGTGCGTCGGCATATCCACAAATATCGATGCAATGCCCCACAATCCGATTACAATTGTGTCCTCTTTGGCATAAACCGTCAAAACAATTTGGGTTAAAAATCTTCTAGACCTCACAGGAGGCACCATAAATTATGTTAAGTAAAAAGATCAGCTTACACCTTTGCGAACACGTTTATTCAGAACAGCAGAAAAATCCAGAAGAAAGAACAAAAGGTGAAAATAGATTTGACAATGTATGTATGTGAATGACAATAATAAAAGGATTTGACAATGTATGTGAATAAGGTTACCAACTGTAGTGTTAATACTATTTACTATTGTACTTTGTTCATTTTTGTACTTTGTTATTTTTGAAATTATTGAATTAAGTTCTTTTTGTATTGTAGTGTTAATACTATTTACTATTGTACTTTGTTCATTTTTGTACTTTGTTATTTTTGAAATTATTGAATTAAGTTCTTTTTCAATTTATGTAAATCAAAAAGAAAATTTTTGATTACTTCAGAATTTTTTCTTCTTTGAAACTTAAAATACATTAAATTAAAAATAAGTTTATATAAAAATAAAATTTCTTTAAAAATACATTTCTATAATTAAATACGCTACAATTGGCGATCCTGCCAGGAGCAATATAAGAAATTACATTAAGCTGATATATTGATTTTGTACACTTGGTTTGTTGCTCCGCGGTACTAGTCCACAGATGATGAGATGTTACACCAAAATGTTGAAGTGCAATGCGTCGCAATAGTCAGCAGTGAAAAAGAGTAGCACCATTGCGAGCAGCTGGCATATTCCAACACGCACTACTACCACCACCGTTATCACCACCACTTGAATCACAGCAGCCGCAACATCAGAAAGCAATATCCCCATTGCCTTTTGTTGAAGATCAGCAATCACAATTAGTAGAGCAACAACAGCAACAGCTTCAAACGCACCAATGCGCATTCAACGACACTAGCACAATTGCCGATATCATTGATGCATCTGCATTAGAAGCAGTCACTGGAGAAGCTATTTTAAGTGCTGATATTGCATCAACCAGTCAACAACAACCACATAACCAGCAGCAGCAGCAGCGTTCTCAAGATCAAGAACAGCAACCGGAAAGTTTGAGCGGTGCTCAATGCTCCTCTTTGAGCGTAATAGGAGAAGTTCCAGCTGGTAGTAGCGCATTAACAGAACGAAACAAAACATCTCCAACATCACTGCCATTGCTGCTGCAGGAGGAAGAAGACGAAGAAGCGGACACAGGCAACGAGGCTAGAGCATCGAAGTCACCCGCAGCAGTAGCGGCATCAGCAGCGACCGCAGCAGTAGCGCTAACGTCAACAACAATCTTAGTTTTACTGGTGAGCTGTATTGTATAACTTTAGCGCTAGTTTTGTTGAAAATAATTAAATACAGAGTTTAATTGTTATTTATTAAATATTACATATATAATATTTAATTTTTTAATTGTAAACTTCCCTTTTCTGAGGTCTTTTGATATTTGCTCAAATTCAAATAATCAAAATGTTTCGTTCACCACAACATGATACACATACATCTACACGAGATAATTTAAATGAAACTCTTATTGATTTACAAAATAGTACGTTTAATGAACAGTTAACAAATCCGTATGTCGATCGAAATAGTAATGAGATTTGTGCTACATCGGTCAAACTACCACAATTCTGGACAAGTTGTCCGGAAGCGTGGTTTATTCATGCGGAAATGCAGTTTAGTACCAAAAATATTACACAAGAAACAACAAAGTATGAACATACAATTACTGCACTTCCGCAAGAAGTTATAATAACGATTTTAGACTTTATTCAAAATCCGCCCGAAAATAATAAATTTACTGCACTTAAGAAAATTTTAATTGAAAGGCATTCATTAAGTGAGAATGCGAAATTAGACAAAATTTTATCGGATACTGAAATGGGTGATCGTAAGCCCTCGGAATTTTATCGGTCACTTGTACTGCTTTCGGGTTCCAATTTTAGTCAAGAAATTCTTAAGAAACTTTGGATGAGGAAGTTACCGAAGAACCTAAGCGTGATTTTAGCTAGTTCTAATTCAAGCAGTATTAGTGAATTGACGAAATTGGCTGATAATGTTTGGGAGGTTATTAGCAAAAGCGAGATAGCTTCAGTTAATGATTTTCAAAATTCAAAAGGTGAAAATGCAGTCATGGCTAATTTGGTTAACACTACTTCTCTTATTTTTAAAAATTTTGAAAAACTTTCTTTGGAATTATGTGAAATGAGGAGGGAAATGAATCAAAATTATTCAAGGTCACGTTCAGTGAATAGGAATCGTTTTAGGAGCCCTTTTAGATATCGATCAAAATCACGCGACAATCCGAATTGGTTATGTAGATATCATTATAAATTTGGAAACAAGGCTAAAAAATGTGAACAACCATGTGCATTTTCGAAAAATAATAGTCCAACAAACTAAAGTCGTCCGTTGTTGCGGCGACAAACAACGGGAATTTGGACATTTCCACACGTCGCCTTTTTATATTTGATAAAACAAACAAACTAAATTTTTTAATTGATAGCGGAGCAGAAATTTCGGTACTTCCAGTTTCTAAATTTTCGAATACTAGGAAATCTTCAGATATAATTTTAACGGCAGCTAACGGCTCAACTATTTTTACATACGGGAAGAAACTTTTGAATATTAATTTGGGTTTAAGGCGTGAGTTCCTTTTTACATTTTTGATTGCTGATATTGCGAAGCCGATTATAGGAGCTGATTTTTTGTGTAAATATGGACTTCTTATTGATATTAAAAACAAGTGTTTAGTAGATCCGTTAACAAATCTATCAGTTAATACAATTTCGTACTTTTGCAATGTCCCTCTTCCAAAAATTTTTTCAGTAGATGATCAATATACAAAATTATTGAAGGAATTTCCTTCCCTTATTTCTGAGCCAGATTACTCAAAACCGGTTAAGCATACAACGGTTCACAGACTTGTCACTGAAGGAAACCTTCCTTTTTCTAAGCCAAGGCGCTTAGATCCTATCAAATTTAAAGTAGCTAAAACTGAATTCGATTTTTTGGTAAAAACAGGGATTTGTAGACCATCAAATTCATCCGTGGCATCTCCACTTCATTTAGTACCAAAGAAAGAAGTTAATGACTGGCGTCCTTGTGGTGATTTTAGAAGACTTAATAATGTGACTGTACCGGATCGTTATCCTTTGCCTCATATTCACGATTTTAATATGAACCTTAGGAATAAAAATATATTTTCAAAGTTAGATTTAGTTAGAGCGTATCACCAAATTCCAATGGCAGAAGAAGACATTTTTAAAACGGCGATTACTACTCCTTTCGGTATGTTTGAGTTCACCCGAATGCCTTTCGGGCTGAGGAACTCAGCGCAAACGTTTCAGAGATTCATCAACGAAGTAGTAGGTAAATTAGATTTTGTTTTCGCGTATATTGATGATCTACTGGTTGCAAGTGAGAGTGAAGAACAACATTTAAAGGATCTACGGGTACTTTTCGAACGTTTGTCTGAGTATGGTTTGAACGTCAAACCAAGCAAATGCATTTTTGGTGTTCCAAGTATAGATTTTTTAGGACATTGTTTATCTGAGGCAGGGATACAGCCTTCTGTAAACAGAGTAGAAGCGATTCGCAATTTTGAACGACCGAAGTCAATAAAACAAGCGCAAAAGTTTATTGGTATGGTTAACTATTACCATAGATATATTTCAAAATTAGCTGAGTTTACTGGAGTTATATATGATTTAATTAATAAAACAAGTAAAAAGCGAGACAAAATTTTGGTTTGGGATGACAAATCCATTAAAGCTTTTGAATGCATTAAAGAGAAGTTTGCATCTAAGATTTTGCTAAATCATTTTAGTAAAGATGCAAAATTGTCTTTAACGGTAGATGCATCCAATACAGCAATTGGTGGTGTCATACAGCAGCATTTCAATAATAAGTCTGAACCACTTGCGTTCTTTTCAAAGAAACTCTCTCCAGCAGAAATGAAATATAGTGCTTTTGACAGGGAACTTTTAGCAATTTATTTGAATATTAAACATTTTCGGTATTTATTAGAAGGAAGACAGTTTACGGTTTTTACTGACCACAAACCCTTGATTTTTGTTCTAAATTCCAAAACTGAGCGTAGTCCAAGACAGACAAGGCATCTTGAGTTTATTGCACAGTTTACTAGTGACATACAGTATATTAAAGGACAGACCAACATTGTAGCTGACACGTTATCTCGTGCGTTTGAAATAGATGTGATTAAAAATTCAGAACTTAATTTCAAAATTTTACAGAGTGAACAGCAACAGGACAGTGAACTTAATAAACTTATTTCTGGACAAACGTTTCAAAATCTTAATTTAATTAAAATTCCTATTCTAAATTTTAATATTTGGTGTGAAGTGTCAGGAGAAAGTCCTAGACCTTTCGTTCCAAATAATTTGCGCAGGACAGTGTTCGATATGTTACATGGAATTGCTCATCCTGGTACCAAGGCTACACGCCGATTAATTGTGAAGAAGTATTATTGGCCTTGTATGAACAAGGAGATAAACATATGGTCAAAAGGATGTATAAGTTGCCAGAAATCTAAAGTTTATCGTCACACAAAATCTCCTGTGAGCACAATTCCAATTCCGAAGAGCAGATTTGAACATATACATTTAGATATTGTTGGACCGCTTCCTGTTTCAAGAGGTTACCGCTACATTTTAACAATTATGGATAGATTTACTCGTTGGCCGGAAGCATATGCTGTAAAGGATATCTCTGCACAGACAGTTGCAAATAAATTTTTTAATGAATATGTTTCGCGTTTCGGTGTGCCTTTAGAAATCACGACGGATCAGGGTACTCAATTTACGTCCAAATTATTTTCGGAACTTACTAAATTACTTGGTAGTCATCATATCACAACTTCTTCCTATCATCCTCAAAGTAATGGTATTGTGGAACGATTCCATAGACAATTGAAAACTTCAATTTTGGCTAGGAATGGAACTAGAGATTGGTACGATGAGCTACCGATTATTCTTCTTGGTTTGCGTTCAGTGTACAAAGAAGATATTGCAGCCACTCCAGCTGAAATGCTTTTTGGCCAAAATTTGCGTCTACCTGGAGAACTTGTTGTGCCAACTACAGAAAATGTTACTTCCGCCGAAATTTTAGGAAGTTTACGGGAACGTTTTAAAAACTTTAATTCAAATTTAAAACATCACAATAATTCCGATTCAGGAATTTATGTTCAAAAAGATTTAGAAACTTGCAAATTTGTTTTTATTCGCATTGGTAACAAGCATTCTCTTCAACATCCTTATGAAGGGCCTTACAGAGTTATTGAAAAAGACAAAAAATATTTTTTAAAGTAGATGTGAATAATGAAATTAAAATTATTTCGATTCACAGACTAAAGCCAGCAATAGTTGAAATAACAGAACCACATAACACTAACAACCATATAGTTTCAACAACGACTAAAAAGAAACAAGTTACTTTCAATTTGTATAATAATAACTCTCTGGAAGGGATTGTAGTGTTAATACTATTTACTATTGTACTTTGTTCATTTTTGTACTTGTTATTTTTGAAATTATTGAATTAAGTTCTTTTTCAATTTATGTAAATCAAAAAGAAAATTTTTGATTACTTCAGAATTTTTTCTTCTTTGAAACTTAAAATACGTTAAATTAAAATTAAGATTATATAAAAAAAAAATTCTTTTAAAAATACAATTCTACAATTAAATACGCTACACCAACCAACCAACATATCAAGTTCATACACCACAGGGTGTATCCGGTGGTTACAGACTAATTAATAGGGAATCTTATAGAATTAGTTTAATATGACTGCATCACTAATTAATTTTTTACTAAATTATCGAAAAAATTTTAAATATCTCGGAAACTAAATGAGATATCTAAAAACTGATAACACCAATCGAAAGACCTTATTTCAAAATATATAACTGCATCTAGAACTAAAAATTGTCAAAATTGCGCTTACGACAATCTTTACCCCGGCGACGATATGTGCAGTTAGAGTGTGCACGTCCAAATAAAACAATACTTATAGTATATTACAGCTTTTTTATGCAAAATTCATTGCTGTTAAATTATTATGAGAGTACATGCAGAATATTTGCAAATTACAGCAGGACTGTGTTGTCACATCTAAAAACCAGGCGTGGAAAGCGCGGTCGAAGGCCGCTTACCCAGAAAGGTTTTCTCTACAAAAGGTGTTGAGCCCCTTTTCTTTGGCAACAGAAAGGAGAATTCTACATAGTGAGGGTTATAATCCCTAAGCGCGGTCGAAGGCGGCCTACGCTGAAAGGTGTTTTCTATCACCCTAATCCCTCTACTATTTATTTAAATCTGAACCAAATAACCTTATCGTATTTCCCATTACCACGACAGCCGGTTCTACGTACCGGAATGACTCGGGTTTTACCCGACCGAGGGTTGTTGTTTCGGCGATCTAACCCCGTTTAGGTCGGCGAAATCCGTCAAACGTTGCTCTATTCTAGGGCTACATCTGCTCCGTACCCTGCTCAGGGCTGACATTGAGTCCAACCCAGGGCCAGAAACTTACACCTGCTGCGTATGCCAGAGACGACTGCACACAAACTCCACCTCGGTCAGGTGCAATGCCTGTGACGGGTGGAGTCACCTCCGCAACTGCTCGGGCCTACGTACGCACCGACAATGGACTACGTCGTTAGCGGCCCATGCTGTGCGAACCGGACCGCCTCCACGGTAAACCACCACCCGCCCGTGCAGCACACAACCAACACATCCGCACCCCAACACAACACAACAATAGATACACACACAAACACAATAGCACCAACACACCGCCGCCGGCAACTCCTAGTCCCTCCAACAATCTGCTCGGTTTGTCAGTCCAGAATATACCGTAACGTGACATCAGTCAAGTGCAACTCCTGCCTTGGCTGGTGGCACTTTAGGGCATGCTCAGGACTTCGCAACACGCGTGATTGGACGAGTGACTAAGTGGGGCCCTGCTGTGCTGCCCAGTCGCATACCTCCTCCCGACGCCGCCAACCACTACCACAAGGCAGCACCCCTTTTTGCAGCACGTACAGCAGGGAGCCAGCAGGCAAAACAACTCATTAACACCACACATACAAATCGGTCTCCCACCGCGTTCTCACGACAGTGGGGTCTACGTAACCGGAACGACCCAGATTTATATTTGGCCAAGGACTGTCACTCCAGCAACACTCACAAAAAACTCTTTGTGGAGCTTGTATGCTGCTACAACAACAATCTGTCTCCCAAGGCACGCAAAGGTGCTACAATTTAACTGTAACGGACTCCAGAGAAAGATCGAGGAGATAACTGTCTTTATGGGAAGGCATGGAATATTAATAGCTGCGGTCCAAGAGATGAAGTTGCACGGCAATTCAACCTTGTTGAATTGCGTCGGATACAACGTGCATGGTGAATGCTCATCACGCACCACACTGTGCAGTATCGTCTTATTGAAGCAGACATCGACCGCAGGGATACTATCCTAGAATGTCAGGGTATTGCTATCCGGTCAGGCGATGTTGAGCTCGACATATTTAACGTATACATACCCTCTGTCACCAGCTGCCCGGCAGGATATCACCCTGAAATAGGCGCACTGCTCAGAGGTGAAAACCGTATGGTAGTTGGCGAATTTAATCCGCACCACGATCTTTGGCAGTCAGGCCTGTCAAATGATCGTAGGGGAATACATCTGGCTGAGGAGAAAGACGATTCGACATTCTGCACAATGAACGACGACGCACCCACCAGGATTATGGGCAGCTGCTGCAGCTCGCCAGATCTAANGCTCAGGGCTGACATTGAGTCCAACCCAGGGCCAGAAACTTACACCTGCTGCGTATGCCAGAGACGACTGCACACAAACTCCACCTCGGTCAGGTGCAATGCCTGTGACGGGTGGAGTCACCTCCGCAACTGCTCGGGCCTACGTACGCACCGACAATGGACTACGTCGTTAGCGGCCCATGCTGTGCGAACCGGACCGCCTCCACGGTAAACCACCACCCGCCCTTGCAGCACACAACCAACACATCCGCACCCCAACACAACACAACAATAGATACACACACAAACACAATAGCACCAACACACCGCCGCCGGCAACTCCTAGTCCCTCCAACAATCTGCTCGGTTTGTCAGTCCAGAATATACCGTAACGTGACATCAGTCAAGTGCAACTCCTGCCTTGGCTGGTGGCACTTTAGGGCATGCTCAGGACTTCGCAACACGCGTGATTGGACGAGTGACTAAGTGGGGCCCTGCTGTGCTGCCCAGTCGCATACCTCCTCCCGACGCCGCCAACCACTACCACAAGGCAGCACCCCTTTTTGCAGCACGTACAGCAGGGAGCCAGCAGGCAAAACAACTCATTAACACCACACATACAAATCGGTCTCCCACCGCGTTCTCACGACAGTGGGGTCTACGTAACCGGAACGACCCAGATTTATATTTGGCCAAGGACTGTCACTCCAGCAACACTCACAAAAAACTCTTTGTGGAGCTTGTATGCTGCTACAACAACAATCTGTCTCCCAAGGCACGCAAAGGTGCTACAATTTAACTGTAACGGACTCCAGAGAAAGATCGAGGAGATAACTGTCTTTATGGGAAGGCATGGAATATTAATAGCTGCGGTCCAAGAGATGAAGTTGCACGGCAATTCAACCTTGTTGAATTGCGTCGGATACAACGTGCATGGTGAATGCTCATCACGCACCACACTGTGCAGTATCGTCTTATTGAAGCAGACATCGACCGCAGGGATACCATCCTAGAATGTCAGGGTATTGCTATCCGGTCAGGCGATGTTGAGCTCGACATATTTAACGTATACATACCCTCTGTCACCAGCTGCCCGGCAGGATATCACCCTGAAATAGGCGCACTGCTCAGAGGTGAAAACCGTATGGTAGTTGGCGAATTTAATCCGCACCACGATCTTTGGCAGTCAGGCCTGTCAAATGATCGTAGGGGAATACATCTGGCTGAGGAGAAAGACGATTCGACATTCTGCACAATGAACGACGACGCACCCACCAGGATTATGGGCAGCTGCTGCAGCTCGCCAGATCTAACAATTGTCAGCGCTGGTCTGATCAACAGCGTATCATGGCGACCTATGCTGACCCTAGCATCAGACCATCTGCCCATAGTCATCTCGATTGATAAACCTGCCGACTTTGCTTCCGCGGATCACCGGACCTATGTCAACTTTTCCAAAGCTGACTGAAAAGGCTTCGCGGATGTTACTGAAAGCGCCTTCACTGCACTACCCATACCAACCGACGACCACATTGGTGAACGTAACTTCGGCAGGGTTGTCACTGCTGCTGCAGCTCGCTTCATCCCAGCAGGATGTATTAAGGATCCACTTCCGAACTTTCCTGCTGAAGCGTCTGTTCTAGCCGATGAGCGTGACAACCTTCGTCAGGCCGATCCTGGAAATCCCCGTATTAGGGATCTCAATTCGGAGATTCGGCAACTTGTGAACGTTCATAAGCGGAAGAAGTGGTAAGAGCATCTGAAGACCCGTAACTTCACCTCTGGTGTGAGTAAGCTTTGGTGAACCGTAAGGTCACTGTTCAATCCGACGAAGCACGATGACAGGGTCGAAATTTCTTTCGGCGACCATGCTTCGTCGGACCCGGAGTGATGCGCGAGGTATTTAAGCCGGCAGTTCATACTGCACCCTCCGGTGAACAAGCGTCGAGTGACCAGAAGGCTGCACAAACTGCCAACAACTGGTTCCCCTCTTGCTTTCACTAGCGGTGAAGTTCAGGTGGCCATCGGGAAGGCGAAAGCCTCCAAAGCCATGGGTCCATGCATGCCATGCAGGCCATGGGAATATGCATGCTGATGCTGAAAAATTTGGGTCCTGCGGGAGTAGCGTACCTTACGGAGGTCTTCAATATGTCTATGGCCACTCTCATCATCCCCGACATCTGGAAGGTGGGGATAGTGGTCCCACTGATCAAACTAGGAAAACCAGCCAACAAAGGAGATTCTTATCGACCGATAACACTCCTTTCCCCGGTAGCGAAGATACTAGAGACCGTTTGCTCCCGTATTTCACAAACCACCTGACCCCAGCGAAGCATCAGCATGGTTTCCATAAAGTGCACAGTACAACAACAGCACTTAACGGCATAAACACTCAGATAACACGTGGCCTTAACCGCAACCATCTCTGTGATAGAACAATTCTAGTAGCATTGGACCTGTCCAAGGCGTTCGACACTGTCAGTCAATCAACGCTGCTAGAAGACATAGAGCCCTCTCTCCCACAGGGACTCAAACGGTGGTCGGCGAATTACTTGAGTGGTCGACATTCGTCAGTAATTTTCAGAGATAAAACCAGCAAGCCACGTAAAATTAAACAGGTGGTACCACAGGGTGGTGTCCTGTCCCCACTACTGTTTAATTATTACATTTCTAAGCTTCCTCAACCACCAGAGGGTGTCAATATTGTCTCTTATGCGACGATTGTTCGATCATGGCGTCTGGGAATGGAACTGATGACTTGTGCTCGAAAGTAAACGGTTATCTCGCCGAACTTTCTCGCTTCTTCACTGCAAGGAGCCTTGCCCTATCCGCTGCGAAATTCTCGGCAACCCTATTAACCAACTGGACGAAGGAGGTCAGACTGCAATTGGGTATTCACGTTGATGGCGCAACAATACCGACGGTGAATAACCCCAAAATTCTCGGAGTTACCTTCGACAGTCTGCTTTCCTTCTCGGCGCATACAACCGCAATTGCCAATAAAGTACAGAGCCGCAACAATGTCCTCATGTCGCTGGACGGCAGCACTTGGGGCAATGATAAAGAAACGTTGTTGGCAACATACAAGGCAATTGGCCGGCCGGTTCTAAACTATGCGGCGCCCGTGTGGTCGCCTGGGACTAGCAGGACACAGTGGATGAAGCTACAGACCTGCCAAAACACGGCATTACGAACAGCGACCGGATGCCTCCTGATGACGCCCCAACACCACCTACATGACGAGGCCCAGATGCTCCAAGTCAAGGAGCATAACATAATGCTCTGAAAGCAGTTCCTTGCGGGGAGCCACAGACGTGGCCATCCCAGCAAACAGCTGCTTGCAGAAGAGGGCATCTTAACGAACTGACCGACGAAGTCCAGAGGTTCATTAAACAACCTCTGGACCCGTCTCGAGTTATGTAGACTCCCGCCCTGTGAATGCCGTTCTAGGCACACAACCACCGGACGTGGACGGGACAGAACTTTGTCTGCTCGGGAGACCCGCTCCACAATAGCCCAAACTCGCTCTGGCTATTGCAGCAGGCTCAACTCATACCTGAGCAGAATTAGTGAGGATTTGCCCAACCAATGCCCGGCATGTGGAGAGTCGCCACATGACTCTCGGCACCTCTTCACATGCCCTGAGAACCCCACCCAGCTGACGCCCCTGTCCTTATGGACAGATCCTGTGGAAGTTGCACACTTTTTGGGCCTCCCCTTATCTGAAATAGACGACAATGTTGAGCCCCTTTTCTTTGGGAACAGAAAAGAGAATTCTACGTAGTGAGGGTTATAATCCCTAAGCGCGGTCGAAGGCGGCCTAAGCTGAAAGGTGTTTTCTATCACCCTAATCCCTCTACTATTTATTTAAATCTGAACCAAATAACCTTATCGTATTTCCCATTACCACGACAGCCGGTTCTACGTACCGGAATGACTCGGGGTTTACCCGACCGAGGGTTGTTGTTTCGGCGATCTAACCCCGTTAAGGGCTACATCTGCTCCGTACCCTGCTCAGGGCTGGCATTGAGTCCAACCCAGGGCCAGAAACTTACACCTGCTGCGTATGCCAGAGACGACTGCACACAAACTCCACCTCGGGTCAGGTGCAACGCCTGTGACGGGTGGAGTCACCTCCGCAACTGCTCTGGCCTACGTACGCACCGACAATGGACTACGTCGTTAGCGGCCCATGCTGTGCGAACCGGACCGCCTCCACGGCAAACCACCACCCGCCCTTGCAGCACACAACCAACACATCCACACCCCAACACAACACAACAATAGATACACACACAAACACAATAGCACCAACACACCGCCGCCGGCAACTCCTAGTCCCTCCAACAATCTGCTC
>NW_016159054.1:31359-63861 GCF_001687245.7 Rhagoletis zephyria
TACGTTAAATATGTCGAGCTCAACATCGCCTGACCGGATAGCAATACCCTGACATTCTAGGATAGTATCCCTGCGGTCGATGTCTGCTTCAATAAGACGATACTGCACCTTGTGGTGCGTGATGAGCGCTAAGCCTTCACCATTATCTCGCTCGCGATCTCGACGGTGCACGTTGCATCCGGCGCAATTCAACAAGGTTGAATTGTCGTGCAACTTCATCTCTTGGACCGCAGCTATTAATATTCCATGCCTTCCCATAAAGACAGTTATCTCCTCGATCTTTCTCTGTAGTCCATTACAGTTAAATTGTAGCACCTTTACGTGCCTTGGGAGACAGATTGTTGTTGTAGCAGCATACAAGCTCCCCAAAGAGTTTTTTGTGAGTGTTGCTGGAGTGACAGTCCTTGGCCAAATATAAATCTGGCTCGTTCCGGTTACGTAGACCCGACTGTCGTGGGAACGCGGTGGGAGACCGATTTTTATGTGTGGTGTTAATGAGTTGTGTTGCCTGCCGGCTCCCTGCTGTACGTGCTGCAAAAGGGGGTGCTGCCTTGTGGTAGTGGTTAACGGCGTCGCGAGGAGGTATGCGACTGGGCAGCACAGCAGGGCCCCACTTAGTCACTCGTCCAATCACGCGTGTTGCGAAGTCCTGAGCATGCCCTAAAGTGGCACCAGCTAAGGCAGGAGTTGCACTTGACTGATGTCACGTTACGGTATATTCTGGACTGGCGAACAGAGGGTGTCAATATTGTCTCTTATGCGACGATTGTTCGATCATGGCGTCTGGGAATGGAACTGATGACTTGTGCTCGAAAGTAAACGGTTATCTCGCCGAACTTTCTCGCTTCTTCACTTCAAGGACCCTTGCCCTATCCCCTGCGAAATTCTCGGCAACCCTATTAACCAGCTGAACGAAGGAGGTCAGACTGCAATTGGGTATTCACGTTGATGGCGCAACAATACCGACGGTGAATAACCCGAAAATTCTCTGAGTTACCTTCGACAGTCTGCTTTCCTTCTCGGCGCATACAACCGCAATTGCCAATAAAGTACAGAGCCGCAACAATGTCCTCATGTCGCTGGACGGCAGCACTTGGGGCAATGATAAAGAAACGTTGTTGGCAACATACAAGGCAATTGGCCGGCCGGTTCTAAACTATGCGGCGCCCGTGTGGTCGCCTGGGACTAGCAGGACGCAGTGGATGAAGCTACAGACCTGCCAAAACACGGCATTACGAACAGCGACCGGATGCCTCCTGATGACGCCCCAACACCACCTACATGACGAGGCCCAGATGCTCCCAGTCAAGGAGCATAACATAATGCTCTGCAAGCAGTTCCTTGCGGGGAACCACAGACGTGGCCATCCCAGCAAACAGCTGCTTGCAGAAGAGGGCATCTTAACGAACTGACCGACGAAGTCCAGAGGTTCATTAAACAACCTCTGGACCCGTCTCGAGTTATGTAGACTCCCGCCCTGTGAATGCCGTTCTAGGCACACAACCACCGGACGTGGACGGGACAGAACTTTGTCTGCTCGGGAGACCCGCTCCACAATAGCCCAAACTCGCTCTGGCTATTGCAGCAGGCTCAACTCATACCTGAGCAGAATTAATGAGGATGTGCCCAACCAATGCCCGGCATGTGGAGAGTCGCCACATGACTCTCGGCACCTCTTCACATGCCCTGAGAACCCCACCCAGCTGACGCCCCTGTCCTTATGGACAGATCCTGTGGAAGTTGCACACTTCCTGGGCCTCCCCTTAGCTGAAATAGACGACAACGTTGACGGATGAACCGACCCGAGCGGGGCTTGGTAACCGCTACAACAACAAACACATCGTATTTTCCTTTTAATCGTATTTCCTTTTGGTCTTACTTTCCACGCTTGGTTTTAAATGTGGCATCACAGTCCTGCTGTCATTTGCAAATATTCTGCATGCACTCTCATAAAAATTTAACAACAATGAACTTTTCATAAAAAAGCTGTATAGTACTAAAAGCATTTATTTGTTTGGTCGTGCACCTCTAACTGCATATATATTGAGTGTAAATAACGTGTAAATTTAGTGGAAAGTGCATTAAATATTGTGAAATAGTGCCATACAAGTTTGTAAATTTTACAAACTTTAACAACAAATTACTTAAAAACTATAATAGGGCTTTCGCACGAGACGATTTTTCAGGCAACTTGTGCGTCCAACTCACGCAGGGTTGCACGAAAAAAAAAATTGAATGGCTAAAAATATCAAAATATAAAAAAAGATCAAAATATTCGCCATAAAAAGGCGTTTGCATTGTTCAACTTTGCATTCTACTTTTGGTTGAACGGCCTTTCAACTAATCGCTTTCAACAAAGTTGGTCGCCAGCCAGCATTTAGCCATTCAACTTTTTTTTTCGTGCAACCCTGCGTGAGTTGAAAGCAAAAGTTGAACGCAAAGTTGCCTCGTGCGAACACTTTTAAGGTTCCACGCTTTGAATCTTTACATAGACATCTATTAGCACCCCCTCTTCCCCCACGTTTTCCTTAAGGGCTGACTATAATATGAATAAGCAAGCGTATGCAAACAAGCGAATACACATAAATCCTCTTCTGAAACTATAATGTACTTAACATCCATTATTCAATAATAGAAGGTTTGCTCAAAAAACAGTTTTCTCGCTCCCTCTTGACAAAATCGGCTCCCTTAGGAAGGAACTATGTGTGGGTTCGTGTGTGTGTGCAAGGCTTTTGTAAGGGAGCTAAGGGAGTGCCCAAACTCTAATGTCACTTTTGAGCAAACCTTTAGTTGTTGAATCATGCTTAACATTAAGTTTTGTCAAACGTCATTTGCTTAAGAAAAGAGCCATACTGGTCGCACCTTCCGTACGGAATCAGCTGTTTGTACTAGTATGTATGTATGTACATAACTAACACATGCAATGTTGCCGCTTTGGCATTTTTTTACCGAAATTGGTATTTTTTTTTATTAATCATATTTGGTAATTTGGTAACTTATTTTTCAACTCGGTAACTTTTTCGATTCAATCCTACATGTAACATAGGTCAAAACAAGTTCTGGTTCCACCTTAGGAAGTGGGCCCTAAGCGTTCCTTTTACAGAAATACCAGGTAATCCTGAAAGTTTCGTAAGGCGAACAGTTCTTCGGCGTTCCTAGGTTACTATAATTGTGTGATCTACAACAAACTGCTTGATAGCGGCTATTGCGACGCCTCCCGCCACCACCACAGGGCGGCAACCATCACAGCAGCGCACACAGCCAACGGCGGTAAGAACACACACATCACTTACACCCCACATCACGACACGTCTTCCCGAACCACATGAAGCTCCTTCAATTTAACTACAACGGGCTACAGAGCAAGATTGAGGAGATAACCGTCTTCATGTGTCGGCATCGTAAATTGATAGCTGCGGTCCAAGAGACGAAGTTGCACAGCAATTCAACTTTATTGTTGCTGGCAACATACAAGGCAATAGGCCGGCCGGTTTTGAACTACGCAGCGCCAGTGTGGTCGCCGGGGACTAGTAGGACGCAGTGGACGAAGCTACAGACTGCACAGAACACCGCACTCAGGACAGCGACAGGATGCCTCCTGATGTCGCCCGAACACCATCTTCACGGCGAGGCGCAAATGCTCCCCGTAAAGGAGCACAATAAAATGCTCTGCAAGCAGTTCCTGATCGGGAGCCACAGAAATGACCACCCAAACAGGCAGCTGCTTGCAGAGGAGCCCTCGCCTAGGCACGTCAGGAGGCATCTATATGAACTGACGGACGAAGTCCAGAGGTTCATCAAGCAACCTCTGGACCCGACAGCTTACCGACAGGCCCTGAACGGCATTCACAGGGAGTCAGTCTCGAGTTATGTAGACTCTAGACCTGTGAATGCCGTTCTAGGCATACCACCCCCGGACACAGACGAGACGGAGCTTCATCTGCCTCGGGAGACTCGCACAACACTAGCACAAGTTCGCTCCGGCTACTGGAGCAGGTTAAACTCCTACCTGAGTAGATTGAATGAGGATGTGCCGAACGAATGTCCGGCAAGCGGAGAGACCCCCCACGACTCGAAACATCTCTTCGCATGCCCGGAAAACCCCACAACCCTAACGGCTTGTCCCTGTGGACCAACCCCACAGAAGCTGCACGCTTCCTACGGTTGCCGTTAGTGGAACTTGACGACAACGACTGAGATACCAACCGTCCTGGGCGGGGTTGTTGTAGCCGCTACAACAACAACAACAACAACATAGCGGCTATTGTTATATCTACCGAGTCCTTTTCTAGAAGGTTGTGGATGGTCCTACCTTTCCTTGACAGTTAGTTAGCTTTGCAATTGCTATCAATATTCCGGCGTAACCCGGCATCCAAATGAGTAGAATTCTATGTCAATATGTATGTACGTTCAAAAGCCTACGGTGTTCAGTAGTGGACTTCCTTTTGTCTATGTCTGAGTCGAAAGCTTTCAGGATTGCTTTCAAGCATTGAATTTTTGAGGTATTTTCGGCCACTTGTATATTGGTCATTACTGGACAAATGTGGATTTTAAAGTGCCCCGAAATGTTAGTTTAGTTTAAATAAGTTTGGTAAATTTTTGTTGAATTTGGTTGTTGTTGTTGTAGCGGCTACAACAACGCCGCCCAGATCGGCTGATATCTCAGTCGTTGTGGTGGAGTTCCACTAACGGCAGCCCCAAGCGTGCAGCCTCTATGGGGTCGGTCCATAGGGACGACGCCGTTAGGGTTGTGGGGTTTTCCGGGCATGCGAAGAGATGTTTCGAGTCGTGGGGGGTCTCTCCGCTTGCCGGACATTCGTTCGGCACATCCGCATTTAACATACTTAGGTAGGAGTTTAGCCTGCTGCAGTAGCCAGAGCGAAGTCGGGCTATTGTTGTTCTGGTCTCCCGAGGCAGATGGAGCTCCGTCGCGTCAATGTCCGGTGTTTGTGTGCCTAGAACGGCATTCACAGCATTGAGTCTACATAACTCGAGACTGCGTCCCGTTCAGGTCCTGACTGAGCTGACGGGTCCAGAGGCTGCTTAATGAACCTGTGGACTTCGTCCGTCAGTTCATATAGATGCCTCCTGACGTGGCTCGGCGAGGGCTCCTCTGCAAGCAGCTGTCTATTTGGGTGGCCACGTCTGTGGCTCCCAAGAAGAAACTGCTTGCAGAGCATCGTGTTGTGCTCCCTAATTTGGAGCATTTTCGCCTCATCGTGGAGGTGGTGTTCTGGTGACATCAGAAGGCATCCGGTCGCTGTCCTAAGTGCTGTACTTTGTACCGTCTGTAGCTTCGTCCACTGCGTCCTACTAGTGCCCGGCGACCACACTGGTGCTGCGTAGTTTAAAACCGGCCGCCCTATTGCCTTGTATGTTGCCAGCAACGTTTCTTTGTCTATGCCCCAAGTACTGCCGGCTAGCGACTTGAGGACCTTGTTGCGGCTCTGTACTTTATTGACAATAGCGGTTTCGTGCGCAGAGAAGGAGAGCAGGCTGTCGAATCTTACTCCGAGGATTTTAGGATTATTCACCGTCGGAATTGGTGTGTCATCGACGTGAACTCCTAGCGGTAGCCTGACCTCCTTCGTCCAGGTTGTGAACAGGGTCGCAGAGGATTTCGTAGGGGCGAGGGCTGGACACTTTGCAGTGAAGAAGCGAGAAAGTTCAGAGAGATATCCGTTTACTTTCGAACACAGGTCATCAATTCCATTCCCAGTCGCCATGATCGAGCAATCGTCGGCGTAAGAGACAATCGAGACTCCCTCTGGTGGTTGAGGGAGCTTTGAAATGTAAAAGTTAAACAGTAGTGGGGAAAAGACAGCACCCTGTGGAACCCCCTGTTTTATTTTCCTAAGTTTGCTCGATTTGTCTCTAAACATTGCCGACGAGTGTTGACCACTTAGATAATTTGCCGACCTCCGTTTGAGCCTCTGTGGGAGAGAGGAAGCCTCTATATCTTCTAGTAGCGTGGAATGGCTGACAGTGTCAAAAGCCTTTGACAGGTCCAACGCTACTAGAATCGTTCTCTCACAGGGACGTTTACAGTTGAGGCCACGAGTTATCTGAGTGTTGATGGCGTTAAGTGCTGTTGTTGTACTGTGCACTTTACGGAAACCAAGCTGATGCTGCGATGGGGTCAAGTGGTTTGTGAAATACGGGAGTAGCAAGGCCTCGAGTGTCTTCGCTACCGGGGAAAGGAGTGTAATCGGACGATAAAAATCTCCTATGTTGGCCGGTTTCCCCGGTTTGAGCAGTGGGACCACTCTCCCCACCTTCCAGATGTCTGGGATGATGAGAGTGGCCATGGACAAATTGAGGACCTCCGTTAGGTACGCTACCCCCGCAGGACCCAAATTTTTCAGCATCAGCATGCATATTCCCATGGCCTGCATGGCATGCATGGACCCATGGCTTTGGAGGCTTTCGCCTTCCCGATGGCCACCTGAACTTCACCGCAAGTGAAAGCAATGGGGACACAGGTTGTTGGCAGTTTGTGCAGCCTTCTGGTCACTCGACGCTTGGCTTTGTCCACCGGAGGATGCAGTATGAACTGCCGGCTCAAATAGCTCGCGCATCGCTCCCGGTCCGACGAAGCATGGTCGCCGAAAGAAATTTCGACTCTGTCGTCGTGCTTCGTCGGATTGGACAGTGACCTCACGGTTGACCAAAGCTTACTCACACCAGAGGTGAAGTTGCAGGTCTTCAGATGCTCTTCCCACTTCTTCCGCTTATGTACGTTTACTAGTTGCCGAATCTCCGCGTTGAGATCCCTGATACGGGGATCTCCGGGATCGGCCTGACGAAGGCTGTCACGCTCATCGGCTAGAACAGCCGCTTCAGCAGGGAAATTTGGGCGTGGGTCGGTGATACATCCTGCCGGTACGAAGCGAGCTGCAGCAGCGGTGACAGCCCTGCGGAACTTACGTTCACCAAGGTTCACCGCGAAGCCTTTCGAATCAGCTTTAGAAAAGTTGATATATGTTCGGTGCTCCGCGGAAGCAAAGTCGGTTGGTTTATCGATCGAGACGACTATGGGCAGGTGGTCTGATGCCAAAATCAGCTTAGGTCGCTATGATATGCAGTTTATCAGACCAGCCCTGACTATTGTTATGTCTGACGAGCTGCAGCAGCTGCCCATAATCCTGGTGAATGTCGAATGGTCGATCTGCTCAGCCAAGTCAGTTCCCCTACGATCGTTTAACAGGCTTGAGTGCCAAAGATCGTAGTGCGCATTAAAGTCGCCTACTACCATACGGTTTTCACCTCTGAGGAGCGCACCTATGTCAGGGTGATATCCTGCCGGGCAGCAGGGGACAGGGGGTATATACACGTTAAATATTTCGAGCTCAACATCGCCTGACCGGATAGCAATGCCCTGACATTCTAGGGTGGTATCCCTTCGGTCGATGTCTGCTTCGATAAGACGATACTGCACGTTGTGGTGCGTAATGAACGCTAAGCCTCCACCATTATCCCGCTCGCGATCTCGACGGTGCACGTTGTACCCGGCACAATTCAACAGTGTTGAATTGCTGTGCAACTTCGTCTCTTGGACCGCAGCTATCAATATGCCATGCCTTCCCATGAAGACGGTTATCTCCTCGATCTTGGTGGTGGCGGGAGGCATCGCAGTTGAGGTCTGCGACCGAACAGCGCAACACGGGCCCTCGAAGTTCCTCGTCCAATCTCGCGTGGTGCGCAGACCTGAGCATGCCCTAAAGAGGCACCAGCCAAGGCAGGTGTTGCACTTGACTGATGTCACATTACGGAATATCCTGGTCTGACATACCGTGCAGATTGTAGGAGGAACCAGGAGTTGTTGGTGGCGGCGTGTGGGTGGTGGTGTGGTTGTGTGTGTTCTGTGTTCTGTAGCCGCTGTGGTGTGGTCGATTGTGTTATGTTGTTGTGCTGTGGTGTTTGTGTGGGACTGCTCAGGTGGACTGGTGTTAGCCGTGAAGACTGCTCTGTTACAGCAACAGGGCGCCACAAAAGACGTGGTCCACTGCCGATGTGTCCGTAGTCCTGAGCAGACTCTGAGGTGACTCCACCCCTCTCAGGCATTGCACTTGACAGAGGTGGAGTTGTAGTGTAGTCGTCTCTGGCATACACAGTAGGTTTCTGGCCCTGGGTTTGACTCGATGCCAGCGCTGAGTAGGAGAAAACGTAGCGAATGTAGCCCGAACAACTTCTGAGATACTTCGCCGACCTAAACGGGGTTAGATCGCCGAAACAACAGCCCTTGGTCATTCCGGTACGTAGAACCGGCTGTCGTGGCAATGGTTGAATTTGGTAACTTTTTCTGGTGATTTTGGGTAAAAAATAAAAAAAAATTTGGCAACACTGAACACATGTCTGCAAAATATAGCCACCTAAAAGTCTACACTGCGTTGCTTATGCATTTGACAGAGTTTGCGTTCATTTTCTGACAGTCAGTTACGGCAGCTTATTCATATTAGTTGTGTTTAACACAGTATATACAGTAATAAACCTTTTCGCAGTTTTTCACCAATTGGTCCCTGAGGAGTACTTTTGGGTTGTGTGCAGCGTTTTCGTTTTTCGCCCACGGCAACACTTACTGTGGGGAATTTCGCCTCATGATTAGAAAAAGTTCTTTTCGAGGATAAAATAATTGTGTTATTTATGAACAAAATGTAGGTTAAATATAATATCAATGATTAATTAAGAATAATATCTCTACTAAAGTACATAATTATTGCTTGTATTTCTTTAAACTGGATACTCAAATCGTAATTATAACACTGAATGTAGTTTTCATAAATGTAAGTTTAAATCAATAAAATATCCATTGTAAGATTATATTTTTATGAAAAACGTGAATTTTTTTAAATTTATTAATGAAAATTCTAGATTTCCGAATATATTTAAGTCTTTATTCCAAAACAAAACAAGGTTTGCGTAGTTATAGAGACTCCAAAGCCTGCCAGCGCATCCTCCCAGAGAGCTCAATAAGCACACCCAAGTTTGGGCGACCATTACCCAGAGCTCCTCAAAAATACTCAACATCAAAATATAGAATGTCACAAATATGAATCATACACACATACAATAGTAATTGCTATGAATGGCTACCGTATAAACTCAGGACACGCATTTACTTGGAGACTACGAAGGTTATGGTGGTCATAAGTTCAGCCAGCACATTCAATGGTCCATTACCCGGATCTGCTCCAACATGATGAGTAGATCTAGTGAGGCTCACATGCCACTGCCTCTGGCTACACGCTAGATATCGGAATATTTCAAAATAAATTGCAATTATCTCTTATAATTATAAGAAAAGCGTTTTTTTTTTTTACAAAATTTTCTGTGCCAATCTGCCATAGTGCGGTTGTTGCTCCTTTTCATACCACAGTAAATTTGTGTGCAACTCTGAATCCGCAAAATTCATGCTCCTTCTCATTATCAACCCTGATCAGATCTTACCCCCGAGGAGTACTCAAAAAGGTTTATTACTGTATATACTGCGGTGTTTAATGAGCTGCTCTCACAATATAACCAGTAAACAACCTTCGGTGAATTTGGCGACTGCCTTCCTCGGGGATGAATATACCAGGGATGAAATTATTGGTACACACGACACGCCTTCTAACCATGCAGGGTTGCTTTTGAGAAACAAAAAATAACTAACTCCAAATAGTTTCAAAAAGTATAGTGTAAAACGGAATTTATTGAATAACTCCACATAAATGACTCATTTTCTAAACGATTTAAATACGAATTTCATAACCCTTTTTGTGCAAAGGGCATGTGCCAATTGATAGAAAAGTACTACGGATTGAAATGTTTTGTTAACTATGAGGTGAATGAAAATCTTTAACCCGACCGGACTGGTGAAAATTTGGCAAAAAGAATTACACCTACCTGACGGTTTTGAAGTATTTTTTTGTTCTAATGTTATTACTAAGACGTCTAATAAAGGCATGGCTTTTAGTTCTAGAAGAATCAAAGTCAGTAAAGACAAGTATTTTTTGTATAATTTCTGCATTTTAATTGCTCAACTTATTTTGCACCAGAGCAACTGTCAAAACTTTCCAGCAGTAAAAAGTTACGAATTGGCACAGCAGAAATGTAAAATGTTTTTTCACCATGGAACTTTTCTACTAATTGACATAAAATTACTATCTCAACGCTCGGAGCGCTGCCACTGAGGGCATTTGCCAACTGATAAAAAAGAAGAAATTTGGAAACGACAAAAAAAATTTTAGTTTTCTTGTTGTGAATACCAACGCCATAATTTTTACCTAGCTCGTGGGACTACGCAAAATTTTGACAGCTTGTCAAAATGTATACACATAAAGTTGTTGGCGGTAATAAAGAGTCAAAATCAAAATGGGGTCTGGAAAAGAACAAAAAGCGTACGTCAGTTGTCAGTTATAAAACAAATCAAATTTATTTGCGAATATTTGTTTATTCTGTTTTTTTTTTTGCTGAATGACAACCACGCGGAAAAGCTGGAAAAGCTTGTGTTAATTATATTGATAACAGAACAGCTCGCACGTTTCCTAAATTCTCAAGTAACATCAAATCCACAAATGAATACAAAAATATAGCTTTCTCACGAGCGTTTGTTTAGTTTTTCAACACCATTTATAACTTTCTTGTAAAAAAAATCACGATTTGTCAAATGTTTAAATTTATTTATCTATTAACAATACAGCGCACAATCCTGAAATCTAAGAAAAAGTCTGAGGAAGGCCATTAATAGCAACACACAACCCAGTGCCTTCCTCAAGGGTGAATATAGCTACAACAACAAGGTTTACTACAACAACAACTCAAAAAGGTTGGCTACTGTATATTGCGGCTGCTCTAGGTTACGCCAGGTTAAGATATCTCACAAAATTGCGTTTCATGAGGATTTTTCTTGCTCTAACTTACTCTAGTTTTTGTTTTATGAGCCTGCGCTAAGTAGAACTAGAGCAACTTAGAGCACGATTTTCTGCACCAGCTTTTTTGATAGAGTAACTTAGAGAAAGCAACCGTCTTGAGAATTTCTGCCTGAAAAGTGTTTCATGAGATTTGTGATCTGAGGTGCTCTAACTTGCTCTATTTTTTTTATGACATCTGCACGATTCGGCTCTAACTTGAGCTGCTCTGAACTTTTTTCGGTCTCATTAAACACAACTATTATAGTCAGCCCCTTAATCCCGTACTCCGGGGTTACCATTCTAAAATTGTCCCATGCCGATTTCTACTAAATATATATTACTCGGCGCAATTGAAAAATAAAGAAGATAAAGAGGTAACACATTTTTTGGTAATTATCTAGGTGGGCTTTCAACCCTTAAAATTTATCAAAATTTAGGAGAGGGGGTACCATTAGACGCGTCTGGACCCCAGTAACAAGAATCCGAAAGGGGAAATTTACTTTTTTCACCCAATCAAAAGTTATTAACAAACAACTTTTCCACAGTAGCACCTTTTTGGTCCTTTACTACACTCACTCTAACGCACAAATTGCCCACATTTCACCATACATACAACAACAATACTTCTTTTTAGCCAAATATGTACGGTGACCATCCGTTCTGTTTTTTGCAGGACCGTACTGTTTTTCAAAGGTCGGTCCTGCGTAGTTTTTCAAACCTGAAAAACCTGAAAATGTACTGATTTTTTCCAAGTGTCCTGCATTTGTCCCGCATTTCATTCGTTATTTTAAAATTATCGGACAATGGATGGATTTTTTCAAAAAAGGATATTTTGGTACTTTTCGTAGGTTTTTTTTCAAAACCTCATGAAAAAATCTCCAAATTAACGTAAGCGACTTACAGCTCGAAGGGTATTGATGTGCCTCTTACCAAAATATATAACTTGTGGCGACTTCAATGAAAATTATTAGTGCTACAGCCGAAAAAAGTGAGATTTTCAATCAAATACGCAGTTTCATTTGATTATTTTTTTTTCATTATTTAAATAATTCGATAAACGCAAAAAAAAAAACAGAATAAACAAATATTCGCAAATAAATTTGATTTGTTTTATAACTGACAACTGACGTACGCTTTTTGTTCTTTTCCAGACTCCATTTTGATTTTGACTCTTTATTACCGCCAACAACTTTATGTGTATACATTTTGACAAGCTGTCAAAATTTTGCGTAGTCCCACGAGCTAGGTAAAAATTATGGCGTTGGTATTCACAACAAGAAAACTAAAATTTTTTTTGTCGTTTCCAAATTTCTTCTTTTTTATCAGTTGGCAAATGCCCTCAGTGGCAGCGCTCCGAGCGTTGAGATAGTAATTTTATGTCAATTAGTAGAAAAGTTCCATGGTGAAAAAACATTTTACACTTCTGCTGTGCCAATTCGTAACTTTTTACTGCTGGAAAGTTTTGACAGTTGCTCTGGTGCAAAATAAGTTGAGCAATTAAAATGCAGAAATTATACAAAAAATACTTGTCTTTACTGACTTTGATTCTTCTAGAACTAAAAGCCATGCCTTTATTAGACGTCTTAGTAATAACATTAGAACAAAAAAATACTTCAAAACCGTCAGGTAGGTGTAATTCTTTTTGCCAAATTTTCACCAGTCCGGTCGGGTTGAAGATTTTCATTCACCTCATAGTTAACAAAACATTTCAATCCGTAGTACTTTTCTATCAATTGGCACATGTCCTTTGCACAAAAAAGGTTCTGAAATTCGTATTTAAATCGTTTAGAAAATGAGTCATTTATGTGGAGTTATTCAATAAATTCCGTTTTACACTATACTTTTTGAAACTATTTGGAGTTAGTTATTTTTTGTTTCTCAAAAGCAACCCTGCATGGTTAGAAGGCGTGTCGTGTGTACCAATAATTTCATCCCTGGTATATTCATCCCCGAGGAAGGCAGTCGCCAAATTCACCGAAGGTTGTTTACTGGTTATATTGTGAGAGCAGCTCATTAAACACCGCAGTATATACAGTAATAAACCTTTTTGAGTACTCCTCGGGGGTAAGATCTGATCAGGGTTGATAATGAGAAGGAGCATGAATTTTGCGGATTCAGAGTTGCACACAAATTTACTGTGGTATGAAAAGGAGCAACAACCGCACTATGGCAGATTGGCACAGGTAATTTTGTAAAAAAAAAAACGCTTTTCTTATAATTATAAGAGATAATAGCAATTTATTTTGAAATATTCCGATATCTAGCGTGTAGCCAGAGGCATTGGCATGTGAGCCTCACTAGATCTACTCATCATGTTGGAGCAGATCCGGGTAATGGACCATGGCTGAACTTATGACCACCATAACCTTCGTAGTCTCCAAGTAAATGCGTGTCCTGAGTTTATACGGTAGCCATTCATAGCAATTACTATTGTATGTGTGTATGATTCATATTTGTGACATTCTATATTTAGATGTTGAGTATTTTTGAGGAGCTCTGGGTAATGGTCGCCCAAACTTGGGTGTGCTTATTGAGCTCTCTGGGAGGATGCGCTGGCAGGCTTTGGAGTCTCTATAACTACGCAAACCTTGTTTTGTTTTGGAATAAAGACTTAAATATATTCGGAAATTTAGAATTTTCATTAATAAATTAAAAAAAAATCACGTTTTTCATAAAAATATAATCTTACAATGGATATTTTATTGATTTAAACTTACATTTATGAAAACTACATTCAGTGTTATAATTACGATTTGAGTATCCAGTTTAAAGAAATACAAGCAATAATTATGTACTTTAGTAGAGATATTATTCTTAATTAATCATTGATATTATATTTAACCTACATTTTGTTCATAAATAACACAATTATTTTATCCTCGAAAAGAACTTTTTCTAATCATGAGGCGAAATTCCCCACAGTAAGTGTTGCCGTGGGCGAAAAACGAAAACGCTGCACACAACCCAAAAGTACTCCTCAGGGACCAATTGGTGAAAAACTGCGAAAAGGTTTATTACTGTATATACTGTGTTAAACACAACTAATATGAATAAGCTGCCGTAACTGACTGTCAGAAAATGAACGCAAACTCTGTCAAATGCATAAGCAACGCAGTGTAGACTTTTAGGTGGCTATATTTTGCAGACATGTGTTCAGTGTTGCCAAATTTTTTTTTATTTTTTACCCAAAATCACCAGAAAAAGTTACCAAATTCAACCATTGCCACGACAGCCGGTTCTACGTACCGGAATGACCAAGGGCTGTTGTTTCGGCGATCTAACCCCGTTTAGGTCGGCGAAGTATCTCAGAAGTTGTTCGGGCTACATTCGCTACGCTTTCTCCTACTCAGCGCTGGCATCGAGTCAAACCCAGGGCCAGAAACCTACTGTGTATGCCAGAGACGACTACACTACAACTCCACCTCTGTCAAGTGCAATGCCTGAGAGGGGTGGAGTCACCTCAGAGTCTGCTCAGGACTACGGACACATCGGCAGTGGACCACGTCTTTTGTGGCGCCCTGTTGCTGTAACAGAGCAGTCTTCACGGCTAACACCAGTCCACCTGAGCAGTCCCACACAAACACCACAGCACAACAACATAACACAATCGACCACACCACAGCGGCTACAGAACACAGAACACACACAACCACACCACCACCCACACGCCGCCACCAACAACTCCTGGTTCCTCCTACAATCTGCACGGTATGTCAGACCAGGATATTCCGTAATGTGACATCAGTCAAGTGCAACACCTGCCTTGGCTGGTGCCTCTTTAGGGCATGCTCAGGTCTGCGCACCACGCGAGATTGGACGAGGAACTTCGAGGGCCCGTGTTGCGCTGTTCGGTCGCAGACCTCAACTGCGATGCCTCCCGCCACCACCAAGATCGAGGAGATAACCGTCTTCATGGGAAGGCATGGCATATTGATAGCTGCGGTCCAAGAGACGAAGTTGCACAGCAATTCAACACTGTTGAATTGTGCCGGGTACAACGTGCACCGTCGAGATCGCGAGCGGGATAATGGTGGAGGCTTAGCGTTCATTACGCACCACAACGTGCAGTATCGTCTTATCGAAGCAGACATCGACCGAAGGGATACCACCCTAGAATGTCAGGGCATTGCTATCCGGTCAGGCGATGTTGAGCTCGAAATATTTAACGTGTATATACCCCCTGTCCCCTGCTGCCCGGCAGGATATCACCCTGACATAGGTGCGCTCCTCAGAGGTGAAAACCGTATGGTAGTAGGCGACTTTAATGCGCACTACGATCTTTGGCACTCAAGCCTGTCAAACGATCGTAGGGGAACTGACTTGGCTGGACAGATCGACGATTCGACATTCACCAGGATTATGGGCAGCTGCTGCAGCTCGTCAGACATAACAATAGTCAGGGCTGGTCTGATAAACTGCATATCATAGCGACCTAAGCTGATTTTGGCATCAGACCACCTGCCCATAGTCATCTCGATCGATAAACCAACCGACTTTGCTTCCGCGGAGCACCGAACATATATCAACTTTTCTAAAGCTGATTCGAAAGGCTTCGCGGTGAACCTTGGTGAACGTAAGTTCCGCAGGGCTGTCACCGCTGCTGCAGCTCGCTTCGTACCGGCAGGATGTATCACCGACCCACGCCCAAATTTCCCTGCTGAAGCGGCTGTTCTAGGCTGTCACCCTTCGTCAGGCCGATCCCGGAGATCCCCGTATCAGGGATCTCAACGCGGAGATTCGGCAACTAGTAAACGTACATAAGCGGAAGAAGTGGGAAGAGCATCTGAAGACCTGCAACTTCACCTCACTAAATAGAGTTCTCCTTTCTGTGTTTCCGAAGAAGGGGGGCTGAACACCTTTTGCAGAGAACACCTTTCTGCGTAGGCGGCCTGAGGTCGCACTTAGGGATTAT
This sequence comes from Rhagoletis zephyria, assembly GCF_001687245.7. NCBI lineage: Eukaryota > Metazoa > Arthropoda > Insecta > Diptera > Tephritidae > Rhagoletis > Rhagoletis zephyria. The sequence goes on from NW_016159054.1 coordinate 47,164, forward strand.
AACCCTTACTAAGTAGAATTCTCCTTTCTGTGTTACCGAAGAAGAGGGCTGATATTTCCGCAAAACTTCTTACACTATCACTAAACTATTAAAACTCACAAGCAAATCATAATATAATATGTATATCAAATTAAAGGTAAGAACTTGTGCTTTCTAAATAATACACATTTTTTTAGCATCGATTATGAACCTGTTCCAAAAATGTTTGTTGGGTTCATTTATGCTTTCTCTTATATTTTAATCGCACATATTAATGTAAGGGTTAAGTATCAACAGACTGTGCACAAGTGTTAACGACTTTGACATTTTATACTCTTTTGTATTTCTCACTTGAGTTCTTTGCGCGTTTTAATTTGTTATTCATAAGCTATTATCGCCTGGTTGCTACCGCTTGCTACCACCCGGCATTTTTTCCTCTAAATCAATAAAAGTGAACTTTTATGAAATTAAACCGCATATTTTTAATTTCGAATTCGACCCGAGTTTTTTTGTCAGTAAATAACGCAACATTTTTTGATCCTTTCGAGCCGGGTAGTATATCCCGCCCGCATATATTGTAAATCTACATATATTATAAAAAGACATTGCGAAAGTGAAAAAAAAATATATAGCCAAGTAGAGCTTGTAATTGGTATAAAATACGAAGCGGCAATTGCAGTGATTAAACTGACAAAGTTCAAGAATAAAAGTTCGATTCGTGTTCGAGTGGCATAAAAAGAGTATATCTCAGCGACCTAAGATTGTGCGCGGTTTTGTACGCTCGTCCTCCATTCGACATTACCAAAATTCTAAAAGCCGCTTTGTGTCCTTCATTTGCTCGCTGTAACTACTCTATTTAAAAGCTGCGACTTACGAATAACCTTGAAAGGCAAATTCGAAAAATTTCGAATTCCATAAAAACACGCGATTGAGGGCGCCATTAAACGGTATATGTCATAAAATATTGATGAAGCATTTACTATGGATGTAGAAAACGTTGCGAGTTACTTGCAGCTATTAAATGAATGATGGGTTCAGTTCAATGATGCCCAAGATGCTGTAGACAATTCGTGTGGTGGTGACCACATCGAATTGGAAGAACATGTGCGTATTCAAGCCGAGACTTGGTATTCAACGGCTTAAGCAAATTTTAACCGAGTTCAAAAATGTCGTACCGAATCGCGCCCTACTGTGACTACACCTATCCCTTCAGCCATACGGCTACCTAAAATAAAACTACTTTAGAATAAACTACGACTGCTTCGGTTGGCTCGTTTATTCGGAATGGAATCTTTTTAACAAGCGCTGCCATTTGCTTTTGATGTATCATTTTGTATCTATCGCTGCCAGATTGTTGGCATATTTACAGTGTATTCTACTACTTACGTTCTACTACAACTCAGTGTATTCTACTACTTACATTCTACTACAGCTCGGCCAACCTGACCGGAATGATCGACCTCGATCATGTATTACAAAGTACAAATAAAGATATTTACAAAGTTTTAGTTTTCCTTAAATAAATTTCTTAAAGACCACTATCTACAGTAAGTGCTGCCTTCAGCTTTGAAACCGTTCATTACCTTCCCCATTCCTTCTCGTCCAGAGTTTAATATTACATGCTTCGATAACACTATTATACGGTATTCGCGTGATCTAACCATTTTCTATATCCCTTACTACGTACCGGTCGTTGGGTAGTTTCTTATGTATTTCGTATGGGCCCTTGAATTTGGGTAAGAGCTTCTTATTAAGGCCGATTGTCGTGTCCACGTTTTTGATTACTACGAGTCGAGTGGAGGTCGTTAAGACCGGGTACAATTTTACATATTTCGTAAAAGCATCTATTATGACTAAAATGTGTTTTCGCTTCGATTGCAATGATGGGAGTGGACCTAAGTGATCTAAATGAATTGTGTGGAAAGGTTTAGGGTCCTTAGGGATGTTATGCAATTGTCGGGCGTTCGGGTTATTAGGGGCGGAATACATAATGCACTTTACACAATTTTGCTTAAGGTTGTCGATTTTGTTTTTCATGTTCGGGAACCAGTAGTTCGCCTTTATTTTCTGGTAGCACTTTTCTACTCCTTGGTGACCTAATTTCTCGTGGGTGGTTCGTATTATTTCAGTTTCAAGTTCTTTGGGGACGTATAGCTGTAGAATGACGCCGTCTTTTTTAAACAGCACCCCATTTTCCATAACAAAAACTTTCATATTCTCATTTTCTAGTTTATTCTTTAGGTTAATTATATTTTCGTCTCTGGATTGCATAACTTGCAATTGGTAGTCTAAGTCTTCACTGTCGATTATAGCAATTACATTTCCACAATCAAATTCGTTCCTACTGAGTGCGTCTACGTGCGGCTTTTAGTGCCTGCCCTATGAGATATTGAATAGTTATAGTTTTCTAACTCTAAGGCCCATCTAGCTATCCGGCTATTCACAAGTTTTTTATTAAGTGTCATTGTCAATGAGTTGCAATCAGTTAGTATTTTAAACTTAATCCCTTCTAAGTACACTTGAAATCTTCTTAGTGCGTAAATAATCGCTAATGTTTCCAATTCAAAGCTGTGGTATCTACTCTCAGCGTCGAAAGTTCTTTTCGAAAAAAATGCTATGGGATGGAGGTGGCCATCGTCTTCTTTCTGTAACAATATAGCGCCGAAGCCGTGTGCACTAGCATCACAGTGCAGCTCCGTCTCTTTCTTGTGATTATATATTGCCAGCACTGGGCTCGATACTAATTTTTCCTTGAGGAAAAGCGTTTGTTTTTCTTAAGTAAGTCATATAATGGTCGGGCGAGTACTGAAAAGGATTGAACAAATTTTCTAAAATAGGAGCAAAGTCCAATGAAAGCCTGAAGTTCCCGTTGGTTCTTTGGGGTCGGATAATTCGTTACTGCTTTAATGTGGGATTCGGAAGGGCGTATACCGTGCTCTGACACCGTGTAACCTAAGTATTCAATATCACTATATGCAAATTTGTATTTGCTGAGTTTCATATGAAGGCCATGTTCGGATAGTTTCTCTAATACTTTCTTAACCAAATCGTAGTGGGTATCTATTGTCCTACTACCAATGATGATGTCATCCATATATACTATTATTTCACCCTTCTCAATAAATTCTTTAAAAATTTTTGTTATGAATCTTTGGAAAATGGTTGGGCCATTTTTGAGTCCAAATGGCATTCATATAAACTCATATTGTCCGTTCGGGACTACAAACGAAGTATACTTAATTGAGTTTTCCTCCATTTTAATTTGAAAGAAACCTGACTTCTGATCTAGAAGGGTAAATATTTTATTACCCCCAAGATATTCCAAACAGTCTTCTATCAATGGAAGTGGGTAATTATCTCTCACAATCGATTTATTTAAATTTCAATAATCGATGCACATTCTGGTTTCACCTGATTTTTTCTTCGCAAGAACGATTGGCGATGCATAAGGCGAGTCACTAGGTCGGATAATCTTTTTCTTAAGCAAGTCGTCTATGATTCGATTGACTTCAATTTTCTCGGCAAACGATAAACGCCTTAGTGAACAGAAGGTCGAGTTGTTTGACGTAAGTAAGATCTTAGCTTCGTAATCAATATTCGGAGGTTCTTCAATCTGTTTTCGTACATAAGTGTTATTTTTCATAAGACGGAAGTTGTTTGACCACGCTGAAGATATCTGAGGGTTTACATAAATCTCATCATTTTCACTAATTTCAATATTAAAAACGTCTTTAAGTTCCGGCATTACACTGGCTCTTCTTAAGATTGGAGTGGCTTTACTGGACTTACGTTTACTGTCGCTATCATCAACAGAAATAAGCGGAAATTCGTTTTCTAGTTGATATGTAGTCTGTTTATTTGAGTAGAGCAATTCATTGTTGACGTACAAACGTATGGAAAAAGTATTTAAGAAGTCTCTTCCTAACAATAGTGGAAAAGGCATTTCGTTATCGGTAAGTACGTAAACTCTTAACGGTTAAACAATGTTCTTAAATTTAATAAGAACAAATACGCTCCCTTCCGGATTCACTTTAACTCTCCCGATCCCACTAAATACACGCACACTTCTACTGTATTTTGCTGTACCTGGGATGCACGACTGTCGGATGAAACTACAGGGGCTACCGGTGTCAAGCAAAGAAAAAAAATTGACAAAATCAGGAAGTCAATCACGGTTTCCACTGAAAGAAACACTTACCCTTTCCTTAAAGTGTACAGAACTAAAGTCGCCGTCGTCGTCCAATGCTGCTACAGTCTTGACGGGGCAGTCCTATACTGGTGCTCCTTCGCTCCACACTTAAAACAAGACCCGGGTGCTCGCCTTTTCTCTGCGCAGTCCTTGGAGTAGTGCCCATAGCGCGAACAGTTGTAGCATCTTACTGCTGACATGTCACCAATGGAGTTTGGTGCGCTCACTTTCTTCTCGGTTGCTGCCCGGAGCCTTTCGTATTGTGGTATCAACTTTTTAAATTTTTCGATCGTCGTCACTCCGCTAAAAATCAGTGCTTTGGCCGACTTGTCTTTTAGCCCGTCAATAATGAATTCCAAAAATTCGTATTCTTCGATTGGTGCTGACTGAGCAAGCTCTTGCATGCTCAGAACGTAATGCGTAAGGGATTCTGATTTTTCCCAAACGCGCGTTTCCAATTGACGGAAGATGTCTTTGACACTTAGCGGCCTTTTGAATTCATCCATGAGTTGCTGTTTAAGTTTATTCCACCCGTCGATGTTGCCTATATGTAGCAATATCTGGGCGCTGCCAGTGAGCAATCGTCGCGCGATTAAGAATTTTGCCTCCTCATCGTACCCGTAAGCTTTTGCGCTGTCCTCGAACTCGCTGATCCACCTTCCGATATCGCCCTTATCGTCCCCATTGAATGTGCGGAAGGTTTTTTCTATTTCGGAGAAGTTGATCGGGATGCTGCGGCAGGCTTTACCTGCTTCTAATTTGTTGATTTCAGCTTTTAGCTGCAAAATGCGTAACTGTTTCTCAAGCTGTATTTCGATTGCCGTTAAATCGGAAGTACGGTTCTCGCGGACTGCGGCGTCTGCGTCGGCGTTCTCAGACGCTGCCGCGGTTACTGTTACCACGTTTACGCGTCGCTTTGGTATTGCTGCCGTATTTTGGCGCTCATCGAATACTTCGTGCTGATTTCCAGCTTCCACCGCCTTATTGGCCACGCTTTTGGTTGCCCTTGCGCTTGCACCAGTTTCTGCATCAATCGCCACCATTGTTGCATCGCCCTTGCGCGTGTCACTTACGCCGCCATTTTGATCGCCTGATGCGCCTACGGTGGACGATAGCAGGCTGCGTAGTTGGCATAGTGTATCATTTTGTATCTATCGCTGCCAGATTGTTGGCATATTTACAGTGTATTCTACTACTTACGTTCTACTACAACTCAGTGTATTCTACTACTTACATTCTACTACACGTCCTACGTTCTCTGGCGATTCCACGGCGTAGATCGGTTTTTCGACGCGTTCTCCTCGCTGATCGACAATAATCCGGCCTTATCGGACGGGCAAAAGCTACACTATCTTCGAAGTTGTCTAAAGGGTGAAGCATTGAGAATCATCAGTGGCTTCCAAATTAGTGATGCAAATTACAAGGAGGCATGGGACCTTCTTAGGGCTCCTTATAAAGTGTTGCGCGTTATTGTCGAAGAACACATTAGAGCTAGGGCGTCCTGTCGAGTTTTGGGACGACTGGTTGGTTCATGAGGTAGTTAGCAAATTGGCATTCGAAACAAGGAAGCAGAGGAAGCTATCACTCGAAAGTGATGAGCCGCCGACTTTCGAGCAACTTACGACGTTTTTAGAGATACGGTGTCGATCGCTATCGATGCTTTCCTCGACCACAAGTACAGTGCTAACTAAAGGGAGAATGACCTCAGTAGGTAAAACAGCGAATTTATTCCATGCGATGCAAGAGAATAATGCAGACTGTACTTATTGTAGCGGCCCCCATAAAATTTATAGTTGCGACAAATTTCGAAGTTTAGACGTAAATGCAAAATCAAAGTTCGTAAAGGAATCACGAGTGTGTGTGAACTGCTTAAGTCCGGGTCACTTTAAGGCTAAGTGTAACAGTGCATCTGCATGTAGGGTATGCAGCCAACGCCACCACACGCTGTTGCATAGTGTTTGTTTTGTGAACAATGCCACAACCACTGCTCATTTTGTAGATGATACGTCTCATGTGCCCCCACACTCTGTCGCCGTCGATGCCGCACCAAACGCGAACGAAAATGTTTCATCCGCTGTTAGTCCTCCAACGGACCCCGCCGCTGTACGTGTTTCACCATGCCTGAAATACAGCTCCAACCCGCCGCAACGAACAGAAAGGTTAGTACTATTGTCCACCGCGTGGGTAAAGGTCCACGATTGCGCCGGTCATTGGCAACCCGCCCGTCTACTGTTTGATTCCTGGTCGCATGCCTCGTTTGTAACTGAGGCGTGCGTGCAACGCTTGGGTCTACCGCGAACATCATCCAACGTGCTTATTACGGGCATTGGGTCAACACAAGGAGGTCGATCCAGAGGTGAGACAGTACTAACGCTTTCTTCTTTCTGTTCCAATCGACGCTTCACAGTAAACACACTAATTTTGCCGAAAATAACGAACGACTTGGACGTCATGGACCAGCTCGTTTTCTCGAAACTTCGCAAAGGTCCGTCTGGCACGCCAATGACCCAGCGAACACTCTTTGGTTGGACGTTGTTTGGGAGTGTCGATGGCTCTCATCCCGCTACGCCCCGTGTGCAATCGCTGCATTGTGAGGTGACACTGGAAAGGGCGCTAACCAGGTTAAGGGGACTGGAGGAAGCTCCACAAAAAACGCATCTAACACACGATGAGAGTTTCTGTGAAAACCATTTCGAGTCAACGCATTGAAGAGCTTCTGATGGTCGATTTATAGTTGAGCTGCCCCTGAAATCCGATGTACCGTTGGGGGACTCGCGAACTTTCGCCGTTCAGAACCTGATACGCCTCGAAAGACGACTCGCCCGCGATAACGACTTGCGTGTACGTTACAATGAGTTTATGCAGGAGCTCATTGATATGCGTCATATGGAGCCTGCATCCAAAAATTCGAATCCAGTCTATTACATGCCGCATCATCCAGTCGTAAAAGAGTCAAGTCGTAAAAGAGTCAGGGGTCGTATTTAACGCATCTGCCAAAAGCGCTACTGGAAACTCGCTCAACGACGCGTTATTTGTCGGACCCCAGCTGCAGCAGGATTTATTTTCCATTTTGACACGTTTTCGTACTCATCGGTACGGTGTTACGGCTGACGTCGCAAAGATGTACCGTCAAGTCTGCGTCTCCCCGAAACATATCGATTTACAACGGATCGTCTGGCGTCGTGACCCCTTACTACCGATACAAGACTACCACATGTTGCGCGTGACCTATGGAGTAGCAGCGGCATCACACCTAGCTGTAAAGTCCCTTCAACAGACCGCAAGGTACTCGTCGAACAGTTGTCAGAAAGCCGTTGCTGTCATACTAAACGACTTTAATATGGACGTTTTGCTCACTGGTACATCGTGTAGAGAAGAACTTCAGTCGCTGCAACAAAACGTTTCCGAAATACTTAAGGAAGGTGGTTTTGAACTAAGAAAGTGGGCGTCGAATTGCGCGAAACTAAATAAAACTATTTCGAACTCGTCCGAATCTATACCGCATTACATCGTCGATGGGAAAGATGTTCATGCGTTGGGCCTAATATGGAACACGGACGAAGACCATTTCACATTTGCAGTAAACCTGAAGAGACTGCCCGTTAATTTGACTAAAAGAGCGTTTTTGTCCGATCTCAGCACACTATTTGATCCTCTGGGACTACTTGCTCCAGCAACCATACGTTCCAAGATGTGGTTTCAGGACATTTGGCGCGTCAACTTTGGCTGGGATGACGTTATTCCTGACTCCGTCGCCACAAAGTGGTCAGAACATCGCACAGAGCTGCTTCTTCTTTCAAACTTTAAAGTAAATCGGTGGCTCGGCACCGGAATAACTGGGTCAGTTACGGAACTGCATGTGTTCGCCGACGCCTCAGAACGCGCTTACGCCGCCGTAATGTATGCGCGCACCTTACAAAAAGATGGCACGGTGACAGTTTCGTTGATCTCGTCGAAGACAAAGGTGCGCGGCGCACCTCGCTGCTAAATTGGTGCGGACCGTATTGCGTAGCTGGGACGAACTCCGCTACCCTTTGTATGCGTGGACCGACTCGACCATCACATTGGCATGGATACAAGCGCATCCCAGCAGATGGATGACCTTCATTGCGAACCACGTAGCTGATATCCAGGAGGTTCTGCCTCCTGATTGTTGGAACCATGTCCACTCAGAACAAAATCCTGCAGATTGTGCTTCAAGGGGTATCAGTCCGTCCGAACTACTCCATCATAAGCTGTGGTGGACTGGCCCTGAGTTTTTGTTAGGCGCTGACATATTCTGGAAGCAGACGTCGTCGAAGAATCATACAACTGAGTTGGGCGTTCGAAGCAAGGTTCACGCTCATGTAACAAGTATGAAGGATCAATGGTCAATAATAACGAAATATTCGTCGTACTCCAAGTTGCGGCGCATCATCGCTTACGTGTTACGTTTTTTCTTCAACGCTCGAGTTAGCACTACGCACAACGCTAGAAAGCATCTTGGTCCTCCGAGTTTCCAGGAAATAACTGAGGCTGAATTCCGATTAATAAGGTATACGCAACAGTTTTCTTTTTCTCCAATTCCACTTCGCAGTAGTCTTTTGCGTTTGCAGCCGTATCTCGACAAGAAAGATATCCTGCGCGTTGGAGGCAGATTGAGAAATGCAACGGTTACTCCTGACGTAAGGAATCCTATCATCTTGCCAAAGAAATCTCCGCTGGCAAAACTAATAGTCTCCGATATGCACAAGTTTACGCTGCACGCTGGACCCCGCATTATGAAAGTTGTGTTGCAACGTCGATTTTGGGTTTTTGGGGCTCGAAGTCTACTACGTGCCGTATACCACAAGTGCGTGAAATGCATCTGCATGAATCGCAACCTCGCCACGCAAATGATGGGGGATTTACCTGCGACTCGAACTACTTACGCACGTTCTTTCACCCGTACCGCTGTTGATTTTGCTGGGCCGTAGTTGTATAAGTTTACCCACGGAAGAGGAGCGAAGGCCACCAAAGGATACATTTGTTCCTTTGTTTGTATGTGCACCGGCGCAATGCATCTGGAGTTTGTTGGAGATCTGTCCACATCAGCATACCTTAACGCATTCAAGAGATTCGTCAATCGTAGAGGCTACTGTAAGATTATGACATCGGATAACGGTGCGAATTTTGTTGGTGCCGAAAGGGAGCTTGGAGTCGCGTTTCAACAGTGTATGGCTGACACCAAACTACGTAATTTTTTTACCGATTCGAATATCGAGTGGCATTTTAACCCTCCTTCTGCACCTCATATGGGCGGGTACTGGGAAGCCGGTATCAAGCGCATTAAGTATCACCTAAAACGCGTACTGGGTGAAAATCTGTTATCATACGAAAAGTTCAACCCGCTGTTGACAGAAGTGGAGGCTTGCATCAACTTCCGCTCTCTCTGTGACAACCCTACGGACGCTGGCGACATAGAAGCTCTAACTCGCGGCCATTTTATTGTTGGAGAGCCACTGAAGTCAGTCCCAGAACCTGAGGGTGTGGCAATCAATTTCAGCCATGAGGCGACATTTCTGGCGCCGATGGAAAGACGAATACCTCGTGAGTCTACAACGTCGCACTAAATGGTTCCGTTCCTCGCGTAACATTGAAGAAGGTGATGTAGTTGCTGTCTTCAGCGAGCCTACTCCTCCGACAAAGTGGTCGCTTGCGCGAGTTAAGAAATGCCACCCTGGTAATGATGGGCACGTAAGAGTAGTCACTTTACAAACGCCGCATGGAAGTTGGTTCATCCTATAGCGAAACTCCTTCCTACGAAAGGCGATCTATTTCATGATGGAAATTAGTATTATCATATATGCATAAGTGCCATTTAGAACCTCCAGTATTGTAAGCTTGTGCATAATACTTTTATGTTTAATTTTTTTTTAATTGAACGTATCAAGATAGTTCAAAGGCGGCGGAAATTTTGGGTCCATTTATGCTTTCTCTTATATTTTAATCGCACATATTAATGTAAGGGTTAAGTATCAACAGACTGTGCATAAGTGTTAACGATTTTGACATTTTATACTCTTTAGTATTTCTCACTTGAGTTCTTTGCGCGTTTTAATTTGTTATTCATTAGCTATTATCGCCTGTTTGCTACCGCTTGCTACCACCCGAATTTTTTCCTCTAAATCAATCAAAGTGAACTTTTATGTAATTAAACCGCATATTTTTAATTTCGAATTCGAGTTTTTTGTCAGTAAATAACGAAACAATGTTATTTTATGAAAAAATTACAACATCTTTTGTTTTTTAATATTTTTGGCTTAAATATATAAACAAGCATACACATTTTATATATCAACTTGAAGATAAATTAATTGTCTTTATCCTTACATCCTTACCTTTTTAATCGGTTACGTAGTTTAGAAAATATTAATATTTTAAAATATCGCATTTTTTTACCTCATATAGCTTCTTTACTTTTCAATTGCGCCAATATTTGAAATCAGCGTAAAAAGTATTATCGATCTGCATTTTTAGCTTTTGCATAGCTGAACGGTTGGTTATCTTGATGTATGCTTAACTTTTTCTCACCTTGTCTTCTAGGCTGCTGCATATATAAAAAACCTGTAAATTTTGGGGAAAGCTCTTCTTCTGATGAAGAGGAGTGTGAACATTGTTTTGGTCACCCTGAAAAGCGTCGCAAAAATATAGAGAAGCATAATAGTTCTAAAGAACCTGAACAAATAGCCAGCCAAGGTAAGAATTATCATGATCATGACGAAGGATCCGAAAATGTTGCAGCTTCTTCCCTGATTCCAGTACCAGTAGCAGTCTCTTCTACAGTTCCGAAAAAATAGCTATGAAAATCCTTCAAACTAATCAGACGGAAATTTCTACCCTCTTGAATAGGAAGTTTGTTTTTTATCAGATATAAAATTCAATGTCAAGTGTACTACTTTTCCAAAAAATATTTTTTTTTTTTTATTTCATTTAATGCACGCTTATATCGCAATACAAATGGTTATTACAAATTAAACGAAATAAACTTGTTTTTTTTTTTTAAGTTTTATTAAGTTTCACCTGTGTGTAATCAAATCTTGTAATACATTTTTAATCAGCTTCCGGATGGGCTAGAGATTCGATACTTCAAGCTTAGCTCAGAACAGGAGAACAAGACGATATGAAAGAAGAATTGATTTCCTACTTGGTCCAGGTATCGAGATATTTGGCAAAACCGTATTTATGGTCCGATTTGGTTCTTATTTGAAACGTATATTACATAAAAAGGAATAACTTTACGAACAATTTAACCGTTAGGTGGCTTTTCTTTACTTCATTATGGGCTCAAAAAAGGCGGTAAGGAGCATATCGAGGGTTTATATTCAATACCCTTTATCTGCAATTTCCACAAGATTCAGCTTCTGATATAAAAATCCACCAAAGAATTAAATGTGATCGATGCTGTCAATGCTAACCTTATAAATAGCTTGCTGGTAGCTTAAACTAGGTTCACATATAAGTAGATTATCCTCATTTTCGAGCTTAACACCCTAATCTGTAATTAGAACAAGAGATTAGCCATATTAAATTCGTCCCTTGTTAATCTGTACTTATTAAATAATCTCAGATTTAACCGATAACTTTTCGGTGTCCATCTTAGCTTTATCGATTGTTTTTGCGAAAAAGAGGAGAAATGCCAAATGTAAAAGTAAACAAAAATGGACGCTAGCAAGGAAGAGGTTTGTAAAGGTATTTTTAAAAAAATGTTAAGTTAAAATATATTTATATTGCTTATTATAGCATAAAAACGTGATCACGGTGGCACAGAGAAGAAACATAACTTTTCCTTGAGATGTGAGAATAACAAGCACAACAAATTTGACGGCTAATAATCTGAGATTTGCCTGTGTGAACGGGGTGATTAAAATACGAGCTTTGATTGTGATAATATTGATATGTTAACATAGTTTAAAATTCGTCCCTTGTTAATCTGTAATTATTAAATAATCTCAGATTTAACCTATAACTTTTCGGTGTCCATCCTAGCTTTATCGATTGTTTTTGCGAAAAAGGGGAGAAACGCCAAATGTAAAAGTAAACAAAAATGGACGCTAGCAAGAAAAAGAGGTTTGTAAAGGCATTTTTAATAAAATGTTAAGTTAAAATATAATTATATTGCTTAATATAGCAGAAAAACGTGATTACAGTGGCACAGAGAAGAAACATAACTTTTCTTTGAGATGTGAGAATAACAAGCACAACAAATTTGACGGCTAATAATCTGAGATTTGCCTGTGTAAACGGGGTGATTAAAAAACGAGCTTTGATGGAGATAATATTGATATGTGAACATACTTGTAGGTCGGTGTCATGCATGAATGCATGGTGCAATACTACAAGGTGTATTGTACGTTGTTACAGCGCCAACGTGTACGCAATGTTGTATTTTGGAAGTACGCGAGAATCGGGCAATAAATGAAGCCCATTTACGAAATAGTGGTAGACTTCCTACTTTTTTGTTACCTTTTTAACTACTACAACAGAAAATGAAAGAATTTGTATGCAATGTATTGAATAATTTAATCCTTTGCACTAATTTTGACTTTATGATTTTTATGTTAAAGTTAAATTTGGGGTAGGAGGATTTTTTATATTTTTAAAACTACTTTAGCAAATCATAAAGCACAATACATACTATCCGAACATTAAGCTAAATATATATTTTTTAGAAGCTTTTATTTACTTTCACCTGTGTAATCAAATCTCGAAATCCATTTTAACCAACTTCCCGATCAGATAGAGACTTGAAGCTGCAAACTTAGCTCAGAACTCGATGACAATAGGTGTGTATAGTAACTTCTCCAGTAGAAAATTGCAGCGAGAGCGTAAAAGCAAAATAGAGCGTGAAATTGAGAAGAAGAGAAAACTAGCAGAAAAAGTTATTGAACACAAAACTAATAAAAACTTGCAAGTGAATAGTTGTTGCACTGTTTTGACATTCTGCTGTAAACATTTTACTATTTATAAAGCAGTTTTAAACTCTGCATTGTACACAAGCACTTACACAGTCCAGTACATCAAATATTTTGATTTCCATTCATTTTACTTTTGTTTATGCCTAAGCACTTCAACAAATGTCGGCTTTTGACATTTATTCTTCTTCTGCTAGTAAAATTTTCGCTAGCGAGAATTTGCAGCTCTCCCGTGTTATTACGCTTGTTACTATACACACCTAAGGCAATATGAAAGTTGAACTAATCCGCTAGGTGGCGCAGGTGTCGAGATATTTGAAAACCCGTATTTATGGTCCGATTTGGTTCATATTAATAACGTGTATTACTTAGATGGAAACAAAAATTGTTCCGTAAATTTTACTTTTAGTTTTTTTAACAATTAATGAAAGCTTGTTAAAAAAAAAATTAATTACTTTTTTTATTCAGTAACAGGTAATTCATGCTTCTGTTTATTTCAAAGGAAGAAGTGTTTGAGTTCTGGTATCTCCTGAGTGGTACAGCAGTGGAAAAAAATGAGAAAATTTTAGGACTTCTATTACAGCCAAATTCACGAAAGCAATTTAAGTGAAAAATGATTTTAATTTTTTGAATTTTAGATGGAAAGTGACTGAAAATAAGAAGTCATTTTCCATTTAAATTGCTGGTGAAACTGGCTGTTAGAGGCATTGCCTGATTTAAAAATGTGAATGAAATGCGCGCACCTTACAAAAAGATGGCAGGGTGACAAAGGTGGCGCCGCTTAAATCAACGACTCTACCGCGTCTAGAGCTATGCGCGGCGCACCTCGCTGCTAAATTGGTGCGGACCGTATTGCGTAGCTGGGACGAACTCCGCTACCCTTTGTATGCGTGGACGGACTCGACCATCACATTGGCATGGATACAAGAGCATCCCAGCAGATGGATGACCTTTATTGCGAACCGCGTAACTGATATCCAGGAGGTTTTGCCTCCTGATTGTTGGAACCATGTCCACTCAGAACAAAATCCTGCAGATTGTGCTTCAAGGGGTATCAGTCCGTCCGAACTACTCCATTATAAGCTGTGGTGGACTGGCCCTGAGTTTTTGGTAGGCGCTGACCTATTCTGGAAGCAGACGTCGTCGAAGAATCATACAACTGAGTTGGGCGTTCGAAGCAAGGTTCACGCTTATGTAACAAGTTTGAAGGATCAATGGTCAATAATGACGAAATATTCGTCGTACTCCAAGTTGCGGCGCATCATCGCTTACGTGTTACGTTTTTGCTTCAACGCTCGAGTTAGCACTATGCACAACGCTGGAAAGCATCTTGGTCCTCCGAGATTCCAGGAAATAACNGCTTCAACGCTCGAGTTAGCACTACGCACAACGCTGGAAAGCATCTTGGTCCTCCGAGATTCCAGGAAATAACTGAGGCTGAATTCCGATTAATAAGGTATACGCAACAGTTTTCTTTTTCTCCAATTCCACTTCGCAGTAGTCTTTTGCGTTTGCAGCCGTATCTCGACAAGAAAGATATCCTGCCCGTTGGAGGCAGATTGAGAAATGCTACGGTTACTCCTGACGTAAGGAATCCTATCATCTTGCCAAAGAACTCTCCGCTGGCAAAACTAATAGTCTCCGAATTCCACAAGTTTATACCGCACGCTGGACCCCGCATTATGCAAGTTGTGTTGCAACGTCGATTTTGGGTTGTTGGAGCTCGAAGTCTACTACGTGCCGTATATACCACAAGTGCGTGAAATGCATCTGCATGAATCGCAACCACGCCACGCGAATGATGGGGGATTTACCTGCGACTCGAACTAACGCACGTTCTTGTATAAGTAGTTGTATAAGTTTACCCACGGAAGAGGAGCGAAGGCCACCAAAGGATACATTTGTTCCTTTGTTTGTATGTGCACCGGCGCAATGCATCTGGAGGTTGTTGGAGATCTGTCCACATCAGCATACCTTAACGCATTCAAGAGATTCGTCAGTCGTAGAGGCTACTGTAAGATTATGACATCGGATAACGGTGCGAATTTTGTTGGTGCCGAAAGGGAGCTTCGAGTCGCGTTTCAACAGTGTATGGCTGACACCAAACTACGTAATTTTTTTACCGATTCGAATATCGAGTGGCATTTTAACCCTCCTTCTGCACCTCATATGGGCGGGTACTGGGAAGCCGGTATCAAGCGCATTAAGTATCACCTAAAACGCGTACTGGGTGAAAATCTGTTATCATACGAAAAGTTCAACCCGCTGTTGACAGAAGTGGAGGCTTGCATCAACTCCCGCTCTCTCTGTGACAACCCTACGGACGCTGGCGACATAGAAGCTCTAACTCGCGGCCATTTTATTGTTGGAGAGCCACTGAAGTCAGTTCCAGAACCTGAGGGTGTGGCAATCAATTTCAGCCATGAGGCTACATTTCTGGCGCCGATGGAAAGACGAATACCTCGTGAGTCTACAACGTCGCACTAAATGGTTCCGTTCCTCGCGTAACATTGAAGAAGGTGATGTAGTTGCTGTCTTCAGCGAGCCTACTCCTCCGACAAAGTGGTCGCTTGCGCGAGTTAAGAAATGCCACCCTGGTAATGATGGGCACGTAAGAGTAGTCACTTTACAAACGCCGCATGGAAGTTGGTTCATCCTATAGCGAAACTCCTTCCTACGAAAGGCGATCTATTTCATGATGGAAATTAGTATTATCATATATGCATAAGTGCCATTTAGAACCTCCAGTATTGTAAGCTTGTGCATAATACTTTTATGTTTAATTTTTTTTAATTGAACGTATCAAGATAGCTCAAATGCGGCGGAAATGTTGGGTCCATTTATGCTTTCTCTTATATTTTAATCGCACATATTAATGTAAGGGTTAAGTATCAACAGACTGTGCATAAGTGTTAACGATTTTGACATTTTATACTCTTTAGTATTTCTCACTTGAGTTCTTTGCGCGTTTTAATTTGTTATTCATTAGCTATTATCGCCTGTTTGCTACCGCTTGCTACCACCCGAATTTTTTCCTCTAAATCAATCAAAGTGAACTTTTATGTAATTAAACCGCATATTTTTAATTTCGAATTCGAGTTTTTTGTCAGTAAATAACGAAACAATGTTATTTTATGAAAAAATTACAACATCTTTTGTTTTTTAATATTTTTGGCTTAAATATATAAACAAGCATACACATTTTATGTATCAACTTGAAGATAAATTAATTGTCTTTACCCTTACATCCTTACCTTTTTAATCGGTTACGTAGTTTAGAAAATATTAATATTTTAAAATATCGCATTTTTTTACCTCATATAGCTTCTTTACTTTTCAATTGCGCCAATATTTGAAATCAGCGTAAAAAGTATTATCGATCTGCATTTTTAGCTTTTGCATAGCTGAACGGTTGGTTATCTTGATGTATGCTTAACTTTTTCTCACCTTGTCTTTTAGGCTGCTGCATATATAAAAAACCTGTAAATTTTTGGGAAAGCTCTTCTTCTGATGAAGAGGAGTGTGAACATTGTTTTGGTCACCCTGAAAAGCGTCGCAAAAATATAGAGAAGCATAATAGTTCTAAAGAACCTGAAC
>NW_016159054.1:66048-89931 GCF_001687245.7 Rhagoletis zephyria
TTTGTTGTGTAGCAGTATGTTGTTAGCGGAGCGGAGTGGCAAGACGGCATGCTTGTGGTTCCTGGCTTCGCTCATCGGCTGGGGTAGGTCTCCTCGCATCCGTTCCACTAAGCCACACTAACAAAGAATTCATGCGGATTCACAAAAATAAAAAAAAACATAGACCTGAAGTCGGAAATTGCAGACAAGAGGAAAGAGAGTAAGAGGAAAAAGCCTGTCCTGTCAATGGAGTCTACCCACCCTCTTCTACGTACGTTGTACGGAAGCCATGGACGCTGTGTTGACTCCTCAATTCTTACAGCGTCCCCAAAACTGTGAAACGTCCGTCTCCTTGTCACTCCGTCACGTCAAGTCAAACGGTCATGTCGCCTGTCCTTACTCCCACGTCCCCTCTTGCGCACAAGCGCAACACCCACACCAAAAATTGCTATCAACAAATCATATTTCCTTTTAACAATTCACATTATACATTTTATTTAACAATTTTAGCCTTAACTTTAACGCCTCTCTTGAGTAAATACCCTATCTTAAGTCCTATAAAAAAAACCCTATACTAAATGAAAACTCAACAAAAGATTCAATCATAAAAAAACTTAATTTTTATACCGCAAACCAAACTTAAATTTATCAGCAGATATCTTTATTAACAATAAATATAAAAAAAATCCGAAATAAGTACGTATACTACATGTATATGCAAAAAAAAACTTAGTAAAGTTCCTAATTCCAAACAAAAGAGGCTGAATTCAAGATATTTGGATTTCAACAAAATTCTAAGATGCTCAACCTAATGTTCACTAACTCGTACATGCAAGCCTGTATAAATAATTCCAATAATAATAATAATGTGGAGAGATACCCTAACATATATGAAAACATGTATCATACATATATACACAAGTACACACTACTACGGTAGAGGTGCTATAGCCCTATTCACTTTCCTGTCTATCATTCGCATGTGATCGCGGGCAACGCGCCGGTCGCCTTTAGTCTTACCATACTAGACAGGAGCAACACATGTAGTAGGTACTAAACAATTCAATTAGAGTGAACTAAAAAAAAAAGCTAAATTAAGAATATAATCCAAAAAATACAAAAAAAATTTAGAAAGTGCGTGTACTAGTGTGGGTACTAGTGAAAATTCATACTTCAAGCAAAAAAAGGAATTACTCAGAAAGAAAGGCCTAACTGCAAAGCAAAATTTCTATGTGGGCTTTGTATGTATGTTTAAAAGGTCTTGGCCTAAAAAAAAACCAATCAAAGTGCCCTTATTATAATATAAGAAGAAAGTAAAATATCACAGTATATACATATATGTATAAATCAACCTTTAAATTCATGCGGTGAATAAAAAAAAATGGATATCACGTAACCTAACTCAAAACCAAATTCAAAAGGCAGAAGGAATAATAACCTGGAAACTGGCGGTGTGGAAGTAAGTACTAAAAACTATATAAATAAAGTGAAATGCCTAGGAAACTTCGAAATCGCAAGCTTAGGAATTACCACAAAATTAAAATTAGCAAAATTTAACAAATTCAATAACTAATCCTTAAAACATATATGTATATACCTATGTAGCTAATAAAATAAAGGAATTCAGTAACTAGTATGTACAGAAACTAAAGAAAAAGTACTAAAAACTATAAATAAAATGAAGTGCCTAGGAAACTTCGAAATCGTGAGCCAGGAATTAATACAAAATTAAAATTACCAAAATTTAACAAATTCAATAACTAATCCTTAAAACATATATGCTAATAAAATAAAGTAATTCAGTAACTAGTATGTACAAAAACTAAGGAAAAAGTACTAAAAATTTAGGCGAATGGCCTACAAAGCAAAGAGAGGGCTTAATGTAATTTTGTGACAGCCGCTCGCGTTCGTGCTGTTAAATGTTGTCCCGATGCTCCCACGTAGTTTTTGGTGTATTTTGCAGCTCATTCGTCTGCCAGCACTCTCTGCTATTGCTGACGGTACTCGCGGGTATATTCAGCTATACTTTCCAGCGTGGTTAGGTGGTCATCAACCTACTATTTTGGGACGTATGATGGATCAGCTGTCCGCTGCTTCACGTCACAGCCCGACATACGTATACAATTATATAGTCGAAAAAAACTCAGTGCCTTCAATTTGCGTTGGTTTTTACATGTGTCGGTGCGTTTCGTGCTAGTGGTGCTGTGAAGTTGGTCGCTACTATCGGACGGACGTGATTGTGATGTAGGTAGCTTCTCCATTTGGATGTGATCCTTCTCAGGTCCCAACTGGATGGAGGTCATTTTGACCTATTTCCTCTGGCGACCTATCAAAGAGAAACAGAGTTTAGTCGATGTTTAAAAACATTATGTGAGCATTCGCATAGATGTATATCCGCACATATGTATATACATACATACATGCATGCACATACGCATGCTCGCATATCTCATCGATGCCGTTTCGCAACCAAGGCGGTCCAAGACAATCACTCTTAAGTGAGCTCAAATAGCTTAAACCGATTGGGATATGAACGTTTATCCCAACAGGCCTCCNCATATATGCACATACGCATGCTCGCATATCTCATCGATGCCGTTTCGCAACCAAGGCGGTCCAAGACAATCACTCTTAAGTGAGCTCAAATAGCTTAAACCGATTGGTATATGAACGTTTATCCCAACAGGCCTCCAGGCCTGCCAGGGCATATATGTACATTAGAGTGGTCCAAAAAAATTAAGTTCGAATTTTTGCCGGCATTATTTTTTTTTTTTTTACATACTTGTTTGGACCACTTTAATGTACATATGTATGTACACACATTTAG
Organism: Rhagoletis zephyria; assembly: GCF_001687245.7. Classification (NCBI taxonomy): domain Eukaryota; kingdom Metazoa; phylum Arthropoda; class Insecta; order Diptera; family Tephritidae; genus Rhagoletis; species Rhagoletis zephyria. The sequence continues at coordinate 68,855 of NW_016159054.1, forward strand.
ATGCATGCTTCTTAAAAACCACTTAACTTACCTCCTATTCCTGTGTAGCACTTCAAGACGGACATCAAAAAAACTAAACACCATTAGCGGATTTATTTAATATAAGTTATGTATCTAGAAACTTCGAACGTTTTATTCGCGCACTTTCACCAACTTTTCGCACTGTTCTAACGCAACCACTTTAATGGCCCGTTGGTTACGGTTACCCCCTTTTATACGGCGATCAAACCAAATAAGCCCTTCATGCCACTCATACTAGCTCAACGGGTTTCACTTCGTGAGGACACCTATTCACACGCACACCCTCACACTGCGCTACATGATGTCATATACCCACCACAAAGTCCACTACCTGAATTCCACTGCTTCCGCTACAATGTTGCCAATGCCTCAACAACATCATGGCCGCCGGATATACATGAATGCATGTATCTGCCACACTTCCTCTTAGGCAACCGCTGCCGCTACAGGCTCGGACCCGCCGATGGTGCCTGCAACATGGAGCGTGTGCGTAAAGAAATTAATAAGGCAGCCTGTTGCTTGTATTTGTTGCGTCCAACGTGTGGCCTCGACCCATTACTCCTAGCGGGGCCTTTATATGTCAGTTGTTTTTCCTTGGGCGTAATTGTTCACATCTTGAGACTAAATCACAGGACTACTTCTATTTCTACATACTTTACTACCTTCTTATTTTACACTATATCACAGGAGAGATAACCTAATTATATAAAATATCACAGAAATAATTAAATAAATAAGTTATTTTAGATTTGCTATTGGTAACATACTGTCTTCCCTGCCTTGCAAAAATCGGTATGCGTCTTTGCCTAGGCAGCTAGCTCCTGCCCCAGAATCTATTAGAGCTAGTGCATCTTTTCTCCCTATCTTGGTTTGGGCAAAGAACCTATTATCCCCTTTCACCGTTACTATAGTTGAAATTATTTTGTTGTAAATTCTTCTATACATTTTCCTTTTCTCCCTCAGTTTTTGTATTTTCTTAAAATTCCTGTTATTCCTCTTTGCAATCTCATCACAAAATATTCTCCTGCTAGCGGCTTCATATTCAATCTTTCTCTCATGCAAACTTTTTACTTCATGTTTCTGTCCTACCCCTATCTTACTAACTACTTCATTGCCTTTTTCTCTTCTGAGGATTGCCATAGCTTGCCCTCCGGGTTTTGCATTTCCTGGCTGGGGCCCCCGGTGATCTCCGCCAGTGTCCCGTTTCCCTTCTCAGGCTTGAAAACGCAATAAGAAGTGTCACCTCCACATGAGACGCATATCATGTTGTGGAAGGATGACGTGCACCTAGTCTCCTTCTGGGCTTCTATCGGGTTTTTGGAGTAGAAATCGACTGGCATCCCGCACTTGAAGCAAAGCATCAAGTGAAATGGTGATGGGCAAAATGACTTAATGGTGGGTTTGGGGTTGTTCGCGGATATAGGCTCTGTCACTCTAGCCTGCGTAAGATTAGTCCTCTTACTACCATAATCAGGTAGTTGGCCACCTGTCCCCCTACGCGTATTACTCATTGCCTCAACTGACTTAGTGTTCCCGCGCTCTACTGCACATTCTATATCTGAATATGCTAACTCATTAATGGCCCTCGGCCTGCTCCTATTGCCCTTAATCACCCTCTCTGCACGCCTACACTCTGCCTTCAACTCCGCTAATGTATCCGTTTTCGACGCGAACGTCAAATTGGCCAAATATGGTTTTAGGTTGCCTTTGATGATCCCTACTAACTCCTTTTCGGGTATCTTCTTTCTTAAACGAAATGTCAGATCATGTATCTCTGCGTAGAATTCGTCAAACCTTTCTTGCGCTAATTGTTTTCGTTCCATTATTTCGCGAATAATTTCGTAGTCGGACTCCGCGCTTTTGAAGTTGGCTAGCAATTCTGCCTTCAGATCAAAGTACCCGAAGTTTGGATCCTCGGCGTGATCTTCTAGCACCTGCCAGAACCACTTCAGCGCGTAGCCCGACACGAGACTATGGAAATCTGTAAATAACTGATGATGAGAAATTTTGTGCTGTTCTCTCATCCTTTCAATCCTAAAGATAAAACTTTCGTCGGTAAGTCCTTTAGTGGTACCATCAAATTTTATGTGCCACTTTTCTAGATCTATTTTTTTTCTTGGTGGGTCGCGTGTATCCTGCCCTGCCATTTCTGAGGTCCTAAGGGAGCCCTTTCTTTGAGAAGATCGTTCCTCTTCGCGTTGGTCTGCAACACTCCCTTGACCTCTATTTTGAGGTGTTGATGTTGTGGTGGCGCGGTGACCTAATGCTTGCGCAGATGTTTCCATGTCGGCTACTCGGCCGCTGAGGTTGGCGACGTTGGCTCTCATGTGCCTCACCGCATTCATGCACTGCGCCATTATGTCGCTACTTTGCACCATCATAGCCATCAGTTGGCTCAGCTGTTCGACACTGGTTGCAGTGCCAGTGGGTTCACTTCTTTGAGCCTTCGAGCCACCAGCTTCCGAGTTTCCTGGCGGTCCGCGCCCCGCAGAGTGGTTATTCCCCACAGCACCTAACTCTTCTGACTCAGACATGTTGCACAATTGATCTAGTTTTCGCGAAAAACTAAAACTATCACTGGGTTCGTTGGCTACCGACTCGTTTGCGCTGGCCGCACTAGGTTGTTGCTCAAAACTTGGTCTTCCGAAAATTCTCGCCGCACACCGGTTGAAATAGTCAGTCGGCACAAAGTCTACCGTATGCTGTACCCCTGTATCTATCTGGGTAAAGAGTGAGCCAACTACCTGATTTTCTAATGCGCGGGTAAGACTCCGCGTGATCGGCCTGTCCGGATCAAAAATCCCCAAACCACCAGTGACTCGGTTCCCGCTACGCTCTTCCGACATTCACTCAAAACTAAAGATCCTCAATTGTCCCCTTTCCTTATGCCAACAAACGTATATTACACGGTTAAAGAAAACTTCAGGAAAAATAATATATAAAAAATATCAAAAATCCGCAAAACCGATCCAAAAAAATATCCAAACATTCCAACACAAAATTCAGTAATTCCGAAAATATATAAAAAAAACTAAAGTCTTAAAACCGAAATTTTCACTACAACTCAAAGGTAATCCAAAGAAAATTATTCAACACACGGTGTAAAAAAAAATAATTAATCGAAGAATTATGAATTCTAAATCCAACTATTTCTGAGTGGTATTTATATATGTATATTAAGAGATAGATCAATCAAGAGCAATAATATTTTGTATATGTATATGTAAATATTTTTTTTCTTTATAAATAGAGTAGATGTGTTACGTTTATACATGCAATTGGTTTAGATACAAATGTATATCACATAACCTAATTGACGAATCGAAATATGCAAAAATATTAATATGATTAGAATATGAATTTCAAAAAATTATTACACGACTTTCTGTAGTATGAGGAAGATCAATACCTTTGTTTGTTGCTGTCGCGTGTGCTTATAAACATGTACTTAAATGTTTCTAGAGTTGTGTTCGAAACTATGTAAAAATACATGCTTTGGTGTGTGTGGTGTTGCCTTGGCGAGGTCACCGCGAGAATAATTCGTCCGTGTGTCGCCTGCCCCACGTCAAGTCAACTAATCCCCCGTATGTACATATAGATATTTAAGTAGATGTGGCACTACAACACTTGCCGCTTATAGCACGGTATGGTTACCGCACCTCCCTTGCCCCTTTGTGAAGGCGTACCATAAACCTCACTTACAAGCAGTGCTAGACTGCTTGTAAGGTAGCTTGAATAGACGTCCCACCAAAAAACATCGAAAAATTTACCCCTCAAATCTATGCCCCAGCTGCCCTTAGCTACCGCTTAGTTACTTCTGAAGTCCGAAAAAGGAACCCTGAAGGCAACTGGACAAATCCCCCCGTCGTCATTACAACACTGATCGCCTGCGACGGATCGCCGCGATGTTGTTGCCATGACTCCCTAACACGGTCCAAAGGTAGATAGAGAAAAGAAGAAGAAAAGAAGGAAATATAAAGTAAGTTAGAATAGTAAAGGCAAATTAAAAAGGCGAAAGTCGAAGTAAATATTAGAAGCAAAAAAAAGGTAAAATAAAATATAACTGGGCTATTGCGTTGGGCGCCATTTGTTGTGTAGCAGTATGTTGTTAGCGGAGCGGAGTGGAAAGACGGCATGCTTGTGGTTCCTGGCTTCGCTCATCGGCTGGGGTAGGTCTCCTCGCATCCGTTCCACTAAGCCACACTAACAAAGAATTCATGCCGATTCACAAAATTCGTCGGAAATTGCAGACAAGAGGAAAGAGAGTAAGAGGAAAAAGCCTGTCCTGTCAATGGAGTCTACCCACCCTCTTCTACGTACGTTGTACGGAAGCCATGGACGCTGTGTTGACTCCTCAATTCTTACAGCGTCCCCAAAACTGTGAAACGTCCGTCTCCTTGTCACTCCGTCACGTCAAGTCAAACGGTCATGTCGCCTGTCCTTACTCTCACGTCCCCTCTTGCGCACAAGCGCAACACCCACACCAAAAATTGCTATCAACAAATCATATTTCCTTTTAACAATTCACATTATACATTTTATTTAACAATTTTAGCCTTAACTTTAACGCCTCTCTTGAGTAAATACCCTATCTTCAGTCATATAAAAAAAGCCCTATACTAAATGAAAACTCAACAAAAGATTCAATCATAAAAAAACTTAATTTTTATACCGCAAACCAAACTTCAATTTATCAGCAGAAATCTTTATTAACAATAAATAAATAAAAAAATCCGAAATAAGTACGTATACTACATGTATATGCAAAAAAAAACTTAGTAAAGTTCCTAATTCCAAACAAAAGGCCGAATTCAAGATATTTGGATTTCAACAAAATTCTAAGATGCTCACCCTAATGTTCACTAACTCGTACATGCAAGCCTGTATAAATAATTCCAAGACAAAACAAACATTAATCTAGTGCTGCTGAAGTCTTGAATGAATCCTCTCAAATCAGAACAAAAAAATTCCAAAAGAAAATTAACCAAACCGGTTTTAAACACTTGGTTTCAGCTATTGCTCTTATCATTCTCATTCACTGCGAGGCCTGACCTATATACGTACTTATGTGAACATATGTATGTATAAATATTTATATGTACGGACGTATGCATGTAGATATATAGGTATCATAAAAATAATGTTTCTCACTCACCTGTCACCTCCAACGATGATGGTACCAGCACGTTGTTGGGAGCCTGTGGGGAGGGGGGGGAAGAGATACCCTAACATATATAAAAACATGTATCATACATATATACACAAGTACACACTACTACGGTAGAGGTGCTATAGCCCTATTCACTTTCCTGTCTATCATTCGCATGTGATCGCGGGCAACGAGCCGGTCGCCTTTAGTCTTACCATACTAGACAGGAGCAACACGTGTAGTAGGTACTAAACAATTCAATTAAAGTGAACTAAAAAAAAAACAAGCTAAATTAAGAATAAAATCCAAAAAAAAACAAAAAAAATTTAGAAAGTGCGTGTACTAGTGTGGGTACTAGTGAAAATTCATACTTCAAGCAAAAAAAGGAATTACGCAGAAAGAAAGGCCTAACTGCAAAACAAAATTTCTATGTGGGCTTTGTATGTATGTTTAAAAGGTCTTGGTCTAAAAAAAAAACTAATCAAAGTGCCCTTATTATAATATAAAAAGAAAGTAAAATATCAAAATATATACATATATGTATAAATCACCTCTAAATTCATGCGGTGAATAAAAAAAATGGATATCACGTAACCTAACTCAAAACCAAAGGAACCAGAAGGAATAATAACCTGGAAACTGGCGGTGTGGAAGTAAGTACTAACAACTATATAAATAAAGTGAAATGCCTAGGAAACTTCGAAATCGCAAGCTTAGGAATTACCACAAAATTAAAATTAGCAAAATTTAACAAATTCAATAACTAATCCTTAAAACATATATGTATATACCTATGTAGCTAATAAAATAAAGGAATTCAGTAACTAGTATGTACAGAAACTAAGGAAAAAGTACTAAAAATTTAGGCGAATGGCCTACAAAGCAAGGAGAGGGCTTANATGAAGTGCCTGGGAAACTTCGAAATCGTGAGCCTAGGAATTAATACAAAATTAAAATTAGCAAAATTTAACAAGTTCAATAACTAATCCTTAAAACATATATGTATATACCTATGTAGCTAATAAAATAAAGGAATTCAGTAACTAGTATGTACAGAAACTAAGGAAAAAGTACTAAAAATTTAGGCGAATGGCCTACAAAGCAAGGAGAGGGCTTAATGTAATTTTGTGACAGCCGCTCGCGTCCGTGCTGTTAAATGTTGTCCCGATGCTCTCACGTAGTTTTTGGTGTATTTTGCAGCTCATTCGTCTGCCAGCACTCTGCTATTGCTGACGGTACTCGCGGGTATATTCAGCTATACTTTCCAGCGTGGTTAGGTGGTCATCAACCTACTATTTTGGGACGTATGATGGATCAGCTGTCCGCTGCTTCACGTCACAGCCCGACATACGTATACAATTATATAGTCGAAAAAAACTCAGTGCCTTCAATTTGCGTTGGTTTTTACATGTGTCGGTGCGTTTCGTGTTAGTGGTGCTGTGAAGTTGGTCGCTACTGTCGGACGGACGTGATTGTGATGTAGGTAGCTTCTCCGTTTGGATGTGATCCTTCTCAGGTCCCAACTGGATGGAGGTCCTTTTGACCTATTTCCTCTGGCGACCTATCAAAGACAAACAGAGTTTAGTCGATGTTTAAAAACATTATGTGAGCATTCGCATAGATGTATATCCGCACATATGTATATACATACATATATGCACATATGCATATACGCATGCTCGCATATCTCATCGATGCCGTTTCGCAACCAAGGCGGTCCAAGACAATCACTCTTAAGTGAGCTCAAATAGCTTAAACCGATTGGGATATGAACGTTTATCCCAACAGGCCTCCAGGCCTGCCAGGGCATATATGTACATTAGAGTGGTCCTAAAAAATTAAGTTGGAATTTTAATGCCGGCGTAATTTTTTATTTTTTTTTACATACATTTTTGGACCACTTTAATGTACATATGTATGTACACACATTTAGATGCATGCTTCTTAAACACCACTTAACTTACCTCCTATTCCTGTGTAGCACTTCAAGACGGACATCAAAAAAACTAAACACCATTAGCGGATTTATTTAATATAAGTTATGTATCTAGAAACTTCGAACGTTTTATTCGCGCACTTTCACCAACTTTTCGCACTGTTTTAACGCAACCACTTTAATGGCCCGTTGGTTACGGTTACCCCCTTTTATACGGCGATCAAACCAAATAAGCCCTTCATGCCACTCATACTAGCTCAACGGGTTTCACTTCGTGAGGACACCTATTCACACGCACACCCTCACACTGCGCTACACGTTGTCCACTACCTGAATTCCACTGCTTCCGCTACAATGTTGCCAATGCCTCAGAAACATCATGGCCGCCGTATATACATGAATGCATGTATCTGCCACACTTCCTCTTAGGCAAGCGCTGCCGCTACAAGGTCCAACAAACCGTGAAGAAGTTCGTGCATACATGGGGCTCGTGAACTATTATGGCAGATTCGTTAAAAACTTAAGCGACATAGTTCACCCGATCAATAGATTGCTGCAAGACAAAGTGACTTGGTCATTCGACAAAAAGTGCAAAGTGGCGTTCGAGGAAATAAAAAAGCAAATGCAATCAAACGTAATTCTTGCCCACTACGATTCAAAGTTGCCGATCACGTTAGCTGTGGATGCTAGCCCAATCGGGGTAGGGGCGGTCCTTAGCCACATGTATGAAGATGGCACTGAGAGACCCATTCAGTTCGCGTCACAGACTTTAAGCAAAGTGCAACAACGCTATTCGCAGCTCGACAAAGAGGCATACGCAATTATTTTCGGAATACGCAAGTTTTACCAATATTTATATGGAAGACAATTTACGCTCGTTACAGATAATCGGGCGATATCACAAATATTTGCACCTGGTAGAGGCATACCGATAAANGGCGAACCATTCACCCAGTAACTAACAAATCGCCATCGATGCTTATGCTAGGGCGGCAAATACAAACACGTTTGGATTTACTTTTGCCGCAAAATGGTCAAGCGGAATTCGGTAAGACACTACCAACAAAGAGGATTGACATAGGGGAAAGAGTAGCAGTACGCGATTACCTGTCAAAGCCCAAATGGAAATTTGGAGTAGTTGAGGCAAATAAAGGCGATTTGCATTATAGTGTCAGACGTCGAAAATGGACGAGACATATCGACCAAATGCGAAGATCAAGAGTATCAATCGACGATACGCCGGAAGATTCTTCTAAAGCAACAGGAATGCTAGCGGGAGGTCCAGTTAGCGAACAAATGGGAAGAGCTCAGAATCATTCATTATCGTCACATCAGACTCCAGATGCGGTCACAAATCACTCATCGCAATCATCATCTCAACCACATCAACCTGTCGAGGCACCACCTGAAGAAACACTTCGTGGAAAGGGCGGAGAAGAGGCTAACAAAAACCTACAGTCAGACACATCACAAAAGCCGACATCGACAACAACAACACTGGAATCACCCGAGACCATGCTGCGCCGTTCGCAAAGGCAACGTAAAATACCAAAACGTTTATTATCATAAATATGTATGTACATTGCAACCATTTATTCAATTCTAACTCTTGTAACTCTTGTTACTGAAACATTGTAAACCTTAGGAAAGAGAGAGAGATGTTATGTACATATATGAGAGATACACTTACCCCCCTATTATGAATTTCCATACGATAAACGATAAACGCTTGCAAGCGTATCGTATGAAATCAGTATTGGTATTGTCGTTTTCATACGCCCGATAGATGCACTATTGTGAATGACCGTGGTTTTTGTTTACTTTATTTTGTGAAATTGAGAGTGAGCAATAAAATAAAAATTAAAGGACATGTTTTCTACAACATCAATTGCGTTTTTTATAAATTTAAATGAAGGATATAATGAGACTCGCATAGAGGNCATTGTGAATGACCATGGTTTTTGTTTACTTTATTTTGTGAAATTGAGACAGAGCAATAAAAAAAAAATTAAAGGACATGTTTTCTACAATATCAATTGCGGTTTTTATAAATTTAAATGAAGGATATAATGAGACTCGCATAGAGGCTATCGAAAGAAGAAATTTAAGAGACGCTTCGAATCTGGAAATGAATTCTATATTGTAGGTAGCTCATAAATGTACATTTAAAAGTTCAATAATTAAGAAGCGCTTTTAGTTTTCAGAGGAATTTTCGACTTTCCAAAGAAGCAGTTATTTATATCCTGAATGAAGTAGAAAACGAATTGCGTGTACGGAAAAATAAGTCATCCATACCAAATATAATAAAGGTATGCGCAACTCTAAGATTTCTAGCCCAGGGATCATACCAACAGAGTGTTGGTAATGAGGCGTTACTTGGCTTAGCCCAACCTACTGTTTCCATTGTATTGAAAGAAACATTAAGTGCTTTGAAAACCACTCTATGTAGTAAGTGGATTAGCTCCAAGTATACTGAGGAAGAAAAGAGAAGAGCAAAATCTAGCTTCTTTGCATCAAGTGGTATTCCCGGAGTAATTGGATGCATTGACGGGACCCACATTAAGATTGTGGCACCAGAAAAAAGTTTGCAGCATTTGTATTACTGTCGAAAGGAGTATTTTAGCATAAATGCAATGCTAGTAAGTAAACAAATTTCTATAGAGTAATTTAAAGTATTTTAAATTTAATGTTTTTTCCTGTTACAATTTTGCGCCCGTTTTAGACCTGTGATGATTTAATGAATATAAAATACATCAATGCCGGGGTGCTTGGCACTACACACGACTCCATGGTTTTTCAAATGTCGGGATTAAAAAGACAATTGGAGTCAATGTATAACCGTGGTGAATCTAACACCTGGTTATTAGGTACTCAACTTGTAACTCAAACATTTCATATTTAATTTATTTACTTTTTATGTTTTAAGGTGACGCTGGATATGCCTTAGCGCCTTATTTGCTAACACCTTACAGGAATCCTGAAGAAGGTTCAGTAGAAAGTTTATATAACTCGCGGCACTCTAAAGCAAGGAATATTATTGAAAGGACGATTGGGGTTTTAAAGAGTCGGTTTCGCTGTTTGCTAAGTGCTCGCGCACTTCACTACACTCCTGCAAAAGCCACTTTGATCATAAATGTTTGTGCAGCTTTACATAATATTTGCAATCATTACAATGTACCATACGACGAAGAGGATATTGCAGATGTGCAAAATGAGAATTCGGAAATTGCAATAGAAACTTCTGAAAATGACTCTACTCCTATGCGACAAGCTGCAGAAGAAATCAGAAGAAATGTACTGTCTTGTTTGCATTGATTTTTACTATATTTCTTTAGGTTTTTATCAAAAAATAATAAAGCTTCTTGCTTCAGGTGCAAACTCAGTTTTTTTGGTGTATACTTCAATATTTGAAAGGCTTTGTTTCATCTCTTTTAGTGTGGCCAAAGTTTCCTTTTGAAAGTCAGCCTGCTGATCCGTCTGCCGCTCAAGGAGTGCAATTTGTTTTTCTTCTCCCTTTTAGGGTTAGAGCTGCTATTTCGGCCATGCACTCGCGAAGGTATCACATTTCGCGAAGGCCCTGGGATATCGTGGTCTGAATATATTTCCACTTCCGTAACGGACTCATTATCGTCATTATTTTCTATTCCAAATTCTTCGCCTGGCGGATTGTTGTAAGTGGTGTAGCTCATTAGCCTGTTCACCGTCTCTTCCAGATTTGAGAGTGGAACTGTGTTATTTGGCCCACCTCCAGTTGCTAAATTCTCTGCGTGGTTGTGAGCGCTCTTTTTCTTTGTTTTATATTTTAAATCGTTCCAAACGTACAGTAATAAAATATTTTAGTCTTTCAGTTCCAAATATACGCACTACTAATATGCTTACTCATTGCCATGCATCTGATGATCGTGTTGGTGTTCCTAACGAGTTCAGCTCCTGAGTAATTTTTTCCCAACGTGGTTTCGCGACAGTTTTATGACATATTCCTCTTGCGAGGTCGGTATTCTCCTCCATTAGCGAAGCAAGACGCTCTAGTTGATGCTTTGTACTCACAACTCTCGGCCTAAAGAAATTTTTGAATTGGGTTTATAACTAGTCCTAATCTATTTTTGCTCTTTTTAATACTTACATTATTCCAATTTCTCAAAATAATTAAGAAATTTTAATTTGGTATACTAGCACAGCAATCTATCGTTTAAAAATGGCGAACCGCTTGCAAGCATCTGAAATCGAACGGCTGAGACGATAGTTATCGTTTGGCAATATCATATTTTTACGATATACGACAAACGCTAACTATCGGATTTCATACGATAGACTTAGGGCCGTTTGCACCATGTCTAGTTAACGCTAACTGGAGGTCCATCCTTCAGTTAAGCACGTTAACTGCTTTATCGATCACATGTTATATGATGGGTGTCGATAACGTCGATAAAGATGTTTAACTGGGAGTTAAAATTAACTAGACATGGTGCAAACGGCCCTTAAATTCGTAATACGGGATAACAGAATGCAAGCGTTTATCGTGTATCGTATGAATTCATAATAGGGGGGTTACACACTTAAGCATAACATTCTACGTACACATACATACACACAGACGAACGAATAACGAAATGAACACTAGGTAAAACACTTGTATCACAAACGAATATGTAAAATAAAGTCAGTCGCAATCCAACCATTGTAGCGAGTTTACTGAAATATATAATATATATATATATTTTTTTCATTAAATGCACGCTTATATCGCAATAGAAATGGTTATTACAAATTAAACGAAATAAACTTGTTTTTTTTTGTAAGTTTTATTACGTTTCACCTGTGTGTAATCAAATCTTGCAATACATTTTTAATCAGCTTCCGGATGGGCTAGAGATTCGATACTTCAAGCTTAGCTCAGAACACGAGAACGAGACGATATGAAAGAAGAATTGATCTCCTACTTGGTCCAGGTATCGAGATATTTGGCAAACCCGTATTTATGGCCCGATTTGGTTCTTATTTGAAATGTATATTACATAAAAAGGAATAACTTTACGAACAATTAAACCGTTAGGTGGCTCAAAGTTGATTTTTCTTTTCTTCATTATGAGCTCAAAAAAGTCGGAAAGGAGCATATCGAGGGTTTATATTCAATACCCCTTATCTGCAATTTCCACAAGATTCAGCTTCTGATATAAAATCCACCTAAGAATTAAATGTCATCCACGCTTTCAATGCTAACGTTATAAATAGCTTGCTGGTAGCTTAAACTAGGTTCACATATAAGTAGATTATCCTCATTTTCGAGCTTAACACCCTAATCTGTAATTAGAACAAGAGATTAGCCATATAAAATACGTCCCTTGTTAAACTGTAATTATTAAATAATCTCAGATTTAACCGATAACTTGTCGGTGTCCATCCTAGCTTTATCGATTGTTTTTGCGAAAAAGAGCAGAAATGCCAAATGTAAAAGTAAACAAAAATGGACGCTAGCAAGGAAAAGAGGTTTGTAAAGGTATTTTTAATAAAATGTTCAAGTTAAAATATATTTATATTGTTTAATATAGCAGAAACACGTAATCACAGTGGCACAGAGAAGAAACATAAGTTTTCCTTGAGATGTGAGAATAACAAGCACAACAAATTTGACGGCTAATAATCTGAGATTTGCCTGTGTAAACGGGGTGATTAAAAACGAGCTTTGATGGAGATAATCAGCCTCATTGCGAGAGTCGTGTCGAATGCTAGTCGTTTTTCGAGAGTTGAATCGTATCGAAAATCCCATGTCATTGCCTAAAATTTCGACTCGACTAGTGTATTAAAACGGAAAAACTTGGCAGCACTGCACAGTTTTCGACGATTTTCGTCGTTTACTTATTTCAGCACGACAGTAGACAATGCTAATGTTGTCGAGTCGTATAATTTACCCCAATTTACGACTTACGCAATGAGGCTGAATATTGATATGTGAACATACTTGTAGGTCGGTGTCATGCATGAATGCATGGTGCAATACTACAAGGTGTATTGTACGTTGTGACAGCGCCAACTTGTACGCAATGTTGTATTTTGGAAGTACGCGAGAATCGGGCAATAAATGAAGCCCATTTACGAAATAGTAGTAGACTTCCTACTTTTTTGTACCTTTTTAACTACTACAGCAGAAAATGAAATTTATACGCAAAGTATTGAATAATTTAATCCTTTGCACTAATTTTGACTTTATGATTTTTATGTTAAAGTTAAATTTGGGGTAGGAAGATTTTTTATATTTTTAAAACTACTTTAGCAAATCATAAAGCACAATACATACTATCCGAACCTTAAGCTAAATATATATTTTTTAGAAGCTTTTATTTACTTTCACCTGTGAAATCAAATCTTGAAATCCTTTTTAACCAACTTCCCGATCAGATAGAGACTTGAAGCTGCAAACTTAGCTCAGAACTCGATGACAATAGGTGTGTATAGTAACATTTCCAGTATAAAATTGCAGCGAGAGCGTAAAAGCAAAATAGAGCGTGAAATTGAGAAGAAGAGAAAACTAGCAGAAGAAATTATTGAACACAAAACTAATAAAAACTTGCAAGTGAATAGTTGTTGCACTGTTTTGACATTCTGCTGTAAACACTTTACTATTTATAAAGCAGTTTTAAACTCTGCATTATACACAAGCACTTACACAGTCCAGTACATCATTAATATTTTGATTTCCATTCATTTTACTTTTGTTTGCCTAACCAATTCAACAAATGGCGGCTTTTGACATTTATTCTTCTTCTGCTAGTAAAAATTTCGCTAGCAAGAATTTGCAGCTCTCCCGTGTTATTACGCTTGTTACTATACACACCTAATGCAATATGAATGTTGAACTAATCCGCTAGGTGGCGCAGGTGTCGAGATATTTGAAAACCCGTATTTATGGTCCGATTTGGTTCATATTATTAACGTGTATTACTTTGATGGAAACAAAAATTGTTCCGTAAATTTTACTTTTAGTTTTTTTAACAATTAATGAAAGCTTGTTAAAAAAAAAAATTAATTACTTTTTTTATTTTGTAACAGGTAATTCATACCTCTGTTCCTTTTCAAGGAATGAAGTGTTTGAGTTCTGGTATCTCCAGTGGCAAAAATGAGAAAATTTTGGGACTTCTATTATAGCCAAATTCACGAAAGCAATTTAAGTGAAAAATGATTTTAATTTTTGGAATTTTAGATGGAAAGTGACAGAAAATAAGAATTAATTTTCCATTTAAATTGCTGGTGATACTGGCTGTTAGAGGCATTGCCAGATTTAAAAATGTGAATACTCGTGATATTGATTTGCGTACCAAAAATATATATAAAAGGCTTCGAGGGTTTTGGAAAGAGGCTCATGGGTAAAAGAAAACGTGAAAAGTTGTGCTTTTATCAAAACATGCTACCAAATTGCAGCCTGCATCAACAAGTGAACAGCCTGATGATAGAAGCCAAGGTGGTCGACCATTCAAGCAATTTTCGCATTGCAGTGGACGTTCTAAGCGAAGAAGATTAGAGCAGTTGGCGAATGTGGACCGATCAGCTGTAGAATGTTTGTTGTAAACTTCAGAAAATTCCAACAAAAGTGTTTGTGAAATCGACAGTGATAAAGTGCTTTCTATTATAACTGAAGCGAAACTCACCAAACATCAGTTAATTAGAAATTTTATTTATTCAAGAAAAAATTATAGGGGTATTCTCGAAGTCTTGCACGATGCACGGATTGCACGAAATGCGAAAATACTATGGCCCTTATTTTGAGTTGCGTTTGATTTTCGATCTTCGCTGGCACCGAAAGTGAAATTCGTATTATGAGCTATGCAAGCGTGTCGAAATTTTCGTTGAGTATCGAATTTTCTGTCAAACAGAATTTTGCTTTCGTTGGTGTAGAAAATTGTGAAAAATGTATGATTTTGCATTTGTTTCTTATTTTTGGCGGCGAGACACTAATTTTAGACAATTTTGATTCATTTTATGCAGTTCTAACGTCGTAAATACTAAACACAAGCTCGAAAGGCTAGCTTTACTTATGAAAGAAAATCCCAATACTCTGTTGGCACGATCTCTGAGAACAAAATCATAGAGCTCTTTATAGTTTTAATATATTTTAAATAGATTTGGATCACAAAATTTCTTAAATATATTGTACATCAAAATATATTCGGAAGACTACACTTAAACTCTCTCAAACTTTTTCTGCTCCTGGCCAGTTTTCTAAGCTCTCATCCTCTGACGAATCATTGAACCAGAACTCCGTGGTATTAATTTTTACCACGTTTTTATAAACTCGCATTTTTATTTCATTTTAATTTGCAGAAATTTACATATGTACATATGTATCACAGTATAGACAGTAACCAACCTTTTTTGGTTGTTGTTGTAGTAGTCGTTGTTGATGTAGATATATATACTTCTGAGGAAGGCACGGGGTTGTGTGCTACTACTTAATGATCTTCCTCAGACTTTTTCTTAGATTTCAGGGTTGTGTGCTGCACTATTATTAGATAAATAAATTTAAGCATTTGACAAATCGTGATTTTATTAAAAGAAAATTATAAATGGTGTTGAAAACGCAAACAAACGCCCCTGCGAAAGCTCTATTTTTGTGTGTTGTTAAAATTTATACATGGCGTATTGATGGTAATACAAGCAATGTATTCTTTTGTGGATTTTTTGTTACTTGAGAATTTAGACAACGTGCGAGCTGCCAGGTTCTGTTATGAATATAATTAACACAAGCTTTTCCACGTGGTTGCCTTTCAATAAATAGAATAAACAAATATTCGCAAATAAATTGGATTTATTTTATAACTGACAACTAACGTACGCTTTTTGTTCTTTTCTCCATTTTGATTTTGACTCTTAATTACTGCCAACAACGTTATGTGTATACATATTTACAAGCTGTCAAAATTTTGCGTAGTCCCACGAGCTAGGTAAAAACTATGGCATTCGTATTCACAACGAGAAATCTCAAAATTTTTGTTTGGTCTTTCCAAATTTTCTCTTTTTTATCAGTTGGCAAAGGCCCTCAGTGGCAGCGCTCCGAGCGTTGAGATAGTAATTTCATGTCAATTAGTAGAAAAGTTCCATGTTGAAAAAACTTTTTATTATGGCGAGAAAATTTTACATTTCTGCTGTGCCAATTCGTAACTTTTCACTGCTGGAAATTTTTGACAGTTGCTCTGGTGCAAAAGAAGTTCAGCAATTAAAATCAGAAATTATACAAAAAAGACTTGTCTTTACTGACTTTTATTCTTCTAGAACTAAAAGCCATGCATTTATTAGACGCCTTAGTAATAAAATTAGAACAAAAAAATTCTTCAAAACCGTCAGGCCGGGTTGAAAATTTTCATTCACCTCATAGTTAACAAAAATTTACAATCCGTAGTACTTTTCTATCAATTCGCAAATGTCGTTTGCACAAAAAAGGCTATGAAATGCGTTTTATTTAAATCGTTTAGAAAATGAGTCATTTATGTATACCACTTAATGTGGAATTATTCAATAAATTTCGTTTTACACTATACTTTTTGAAACTATTTGGAGTTAATTATTTTTTGTTTCTTAAAAGCAACCCTGCGTGCTTGGAAGGCGTGTGTACCAATAATTTCATCCCTAGCATATTCATCCCCGAGGAAGGCAGTCGCCAAATTCACCGAAGGTTGTTTATTGGTTATCTTGTGATATGTATAAGCACCAAGAATGATAGAATACAAGATTGCGCATTCCCGCAGAATGACATTTGTGGCAACGGGTAAACAAAGAATATGGCGAAGAACAATGAGTTGACAGTTGTGAATTTGCAGTGAGAAAACGTGTTTTCTTCTCGATTCACCAATTTCTCAAGCCATCTTTGAATATAGCCAATTAAGCACTACGTTAACAAAAAATATACAACCATTCTTGAAATGTGTTCAAAAGAATAGGTCTTATTAATTAACTATTTAGAATTTTTGTGTTTGTATTGCAGGTACCGAAAAAGTGATAATATCTTGTCGCAGCGCATGTTTTCCTGCAGAAAGTGGTCGATGCTTGCTTACCCCCGATTTTAGTTTGTAATCTGTGGTATTTCAACGTTTTCAACTTAACATGTCGTGTTTAAAAGTGGTCCGTAAAGTGCTTCATGCATATTACGCTGGTGTCTAAATTTTATGGCTTCTCCTGCCGGCAGAACTCTACCCACTTTCTGGCCAAGGCGTCGTCGCGGGGAAACAAAAAAAACTGCATTTGGGGGCTTTACCCCTACGGCTGCTGCAATTCAACACACGACACGACATTTTTATACAAATAAAACGTTTTTTACTTCAGAACGCACGAATTACCTCGATTTTTCACTTGAAAGTACACAATACGTTTGCAATACGTTTGCACTTGTTTCTAAACAAAAAGTTTGTTTACGTATTGCCATAAATGTCAAAGTCGGCAAAACCAAAGTAGCGGTTTCGGGAATGTGCCACCTTCAGTTCATTTCACCATGAGTTTTGGACATATATGTTACCATTTGAACAACAAATACTACCAAGTTTTAAGAGACTATTTAATGCAACTCAGGTCAAAAAAGCGCAGTTTAGACCAAAATAAGCAACTCTAAAAAACAGATGATCGCAGCTGTGGCCCAGGGTGACGTCTATTGCTAAGATATCTCACTTGTATTTGTAAACAATGTTTTCGACTAAGCGTGCCTGTATGATCTGGTGAATTTAATTAACTTGAAGTTGATGCACCAATGCCTTGCCATCTAAAAAACATTCGTGAAAAGAGCAAAATAAAATAATAGATTCAGTGATGTATTATAATGAGTCCACAGAAGACTTATGTACTTACCGCCAGTTTCATGTGACATACGCGCCAACCTATCCGCAGTTTCTAAGGATAGCATATTTTGATTGTCCAGGAAGCTCATGATATTCTATAGAAGAGTATAATTAATCATTGAGTTTTAGCGTCGTAGAAAAAGTGCGCAAAATAATTGTAAAAGTAAGCAATATACAGCTTAATATTTACATATTTTTACATACCGCAATGACTAATACTTCTATTGTATGCAACTACATGTTATGTGAGTGACTTCATTGAATAGGTGTGTATTTAATTAATAGGATGCGTGGCTACATAATCTTTCAATTGATCTCTCAACATGAAAGCACTTCTTGTAGCGTTGTTTGACATTGATCGACCAGTTCCTCGTAGGGGTGTTGAGATTTCTTGGCGCCATAATGCATTTAATACATTGTCTCCTTCATATCGATGAACATATTCAGGTGGGCAATAACTGCCATCGTTTAGCTTTAAAAAATGATGTAGCAGCGCTGTTGCTTTCACGATGCTCTCCGCGCTTGATGGTTGCATTTGCAATGGGGATAGCAAAATCCTCCATCGTGCTGTCATAATTCCGAAGGCGTTTTCAATAACACGCCGAGCTCTTGAAAGGCGCTTATTAAAATTTTCACGATCGGGTGGCAGATGCAATCCTGAAATTAAAAAAAGGCTTATTTGTATGTACATACATATGCACATAGTATAGATCATAGTATAGATGCAAATAATGGTTGAGTTGCAAGTTGTATCAATGCAAAGCATCAGACTCTTTTATTTCCAAACTATAAATGCAACTTTCAACATAACCATTTTCTATGCAATATATTTTCCGTATACTAACCAGGATATGGTCGCATTAAATTTTTTTTTAAAGGAAATGCTGCATCTCCAACGAAATAATGGGCCGTATGAATAAAAATAAGCAATTGCTTTTTCTTAAAATTTCAGATCTTTTACTCAATTTATTCAAACAAAATTGAAATTCATACGGCCCAATGAGGAAACTTAATATTGCTGTCTGGTAAAAAGTCATCCTCAGGCAGGTCTAGTTGATCATGGAACAGCCTTTGACCAAATCCAGAATTCCAAAGCACACCGCCGTCGCTTTGCGAACCGTACGCACCAATATCGATAAAAGTAAATGTGTGCTTCGCATCGCAACATGCTAATAATACGATGGAGTAAGTACCCTTGTAATTGTAAAATAGAGATCCGGAGTTGGAAGGACATTTTAAAGTGATGTGCTTTCCGTCGATTGCGCCCACACAGTACGCGAAATTCCAAATAGTGTTGAAGTCATGGGATATACGTTTCCACTCGTGCCTTTTTGGCACAGACAAATATACACTGCCAAGTTCACTCCAAAGCGCTTCGCAGGTTTCCAAAATTATTTTGTTGACTGTGGAGCGACCCATTTTATACGCTGTAGCGTACAAATGCTGAGTTCCCCCGTGTGCTAGGAAACTATGAATGTAATGCACACAAATCAGTATGGAATTTTCTTTAGAAATATTTACTTACTTCAATGTTAAGAATAGTCTCATCTCTGCAGAAATCGACGGCCTGTTGGAACACTTTATGAGGCGTTCCTTCACGAGCCCAAAGAGCAAATCAAACACCTCCTTAGTCATCCTCACCGTAGTTTTGAACTGCTCCGGGTCATTTTTGTACATTTCGTCAAAACTGGTTACAAATAGTCCATCAATGTCGCGACTTAAGTAAAGAGGTCTTACCCACTCCCGCCGCCGAGAATTAATTTTCTTCAAACACTCGCGAGCCTCTTACATAAGTAGCACTATTGTAAGAAATGGCTCACCGCATACGTTCCACGGAAATTAAATAAACTTTGCTAACGCTTATGTATATGCTTATTTATTGAAGCTTAACAAAAACATGAAATTTAAATTTCTCGTTTGAATATAAAATGATACGCTATATGACTCGTTTTACACTTGTGTGTTTCGTGCGCCTCGCTTAAGCTTCCATCGATGTATCTCTAGAATTTTCATTAGTCAACTTAGCTGCTGTCCATCAATTCGGTGGCGGTAGCGTTGCCACCTACAAAAATATATTACAGGGTGCCTAACAACTATTAATACTATTTCGATAAAAGATGACATTATTTTTTTAATAACGCTCGAGGATACACAAATATTTTCACTGGCAAAAACAAAACAAATGTCTATTTGATGATTTAAATTATTGGGCCGCCTTCCTATGAAGCTATACCGCCGTAAATAATTCGGCTTTGTTGTATTTGTTTGCGTTTTATTAACTAAATTATACATTTTTTCTTATTTCCCAGTTGTTTACTCTACCACGTCGCTTGAACAAATGTCATCGCCGGCGCTGTCAAAACGTTCATTGCACAGTATACCAGTAGAAAAGGTTTTTGTTTTTGTAGCTGATTCGTGGTGAAAGTCCTTTATGGGGACCAAATTTCCCCACAAGAAATTGAGCGCATGGTTGCTTTTGGGTCCCAAAAGAATGAATATTAGAAAACATTTAAAAAAAGTCTAAGGTAATAAAATTATATGCAACTAAAAATAATCACAATAATTTGCACTTATGAGTTAATGTGATAATCATGTGTAAAAACTCTTTTCAACTATTATTTTTNATAAGTAACGCCTTCAAATTGGGAATCCTGTACCTTTGTCTGATGGCGTTGATAGTTACTGCGAGATTCTGATGGTGGTTCCTGTCATGGACTTCTTTGACAACTAAGGCTGACACTCCGTGTTCTGGTGGTAGCAAAATCGGTCGTCGCCCTTGGTATGGTAGGTATGCCGCCTCATCGATGCGGCCGCTCAGTCGTAGTACACCAATTTCATCAACATACGGTGACAGCTTGCATAGAGAGCTTCGCTTACTAAGTTTGCGCGCCGCTGCCAAGTCGGATATCTCATTCGCGTAGCACTCCAGCTGGACTAATTTGCAAATCATGTTTTCGGCAGCTTCGATTTCTGTCACGTTCAGGCTCGTTGATGAATTAACTTCGCTTCTTGGCTGCTTTCGGAACAGGTTCACTGCACGCATCACCCAAGCTGTAGTACGTCGCAGCTTCAGAAACGAACCAAATCTTGAGAAGTCTATGACCGAGTTGCGTGGCTGCACCAGTAGTATCGCTTCGGTCTTAATTTCTTCTGG
>NW_016159054.1:90087-95414 GCF_001687245.7 Rhagoletis zephyria
AACTTGACTTGCGTCGACAAACATGTGCACCTCGACTTTACCGATGCTTGCGACGTATGGCGAGTAACATCGTGGAATCGTGAATTGCCTCACGCTGTCAAAC
The DNA here is from genome assembly GCF_001687245.7 of Rhagoletis zephyria. Lineage (NCBI taxonomy): Eukaryota > Metazoa > Arthropoda > Insecta > Diptera > Tephritidae > Rhagoletis > Rhagoletis zephyria. The sequence continues at coordinate 90,191 of NW_016159054.1, forward strand.
TCTTGCCACCATTGTGACCATTTCCTGCCCAGCTCCTTCGGAAGAATGTCATCCCATTCTATTTCGCTCTTCCANCATTCCGGTTGTAGTGTTAGGGAATGCCAATACTGCTCGTGGTACTTTAAGAAGTCGGGACCCTTTAACCAACGGTTATTGGTGTCGAATTTCGGTGGACATGATGGGCGCGTTGCAGCGTCTGCAGCATTTTCCCCAGTTGGCACCCATCGCCATTGTTCCGGGGCAGTGGAGGTAAGTATTTCGGATATGCGATGGCCGACAAACGCCTTGTATTTCCTCTGCGATGAATGTATCCACGGCAAAACGGTTTGCGAATCGCTCCAGAATACCGCCCGCTCGATGGTGAACTCGTGGGATTCTTGGATTAATTTGAACAGACGGGTGCCCAGGACAGCTGACTGCAGTTCTAGGCGCGGGATCGACATGAGCTTCGTCGGAGCGGTACGGGATTTTCCCATTACGAAGCTGACGTCAACGTTTTCTTCGTGGAGAACTCGCAAGTAACCCACCGCAGCAAACGCAACTTGACTTGCGTCGACAAACATGTGCACCTCGACTTTACCGATGCTTGCGACGTATGGCGAGTAACATCGTGGAATCGTGAATTGCCTCACGCTGTCAAACTCTTGCCACCATTGTGACCATTTCCTGCCCAGCTCCTTCGGAAGAATGTCATCCCATTCTATTTCGCTCTTCCAGGTCTCTTGAATTGTCTCTTGAATTAGAAGTTTAGTAATAATTAAGAAGTTAGACAACATACCAAACGAATCAAACACCGCCATAACGATGCGCAGTAATTCCCGCTTGGTTGGTGCACGCGCTCTGTTTAGTACTTCTTGAGGCACGCGATGAAACTGTGTGTGGAATCCGAACGTATCTTCTTTCGTGTTCCAGTACANCACCCAGCCAAGTGGAGTTTTCGCAGCCAAGGGACTATCGCTGCTGGGCTTGCACAATCGCTGTGGTGGCGCCGAGATGTGCGTGTTTTAACCCAATCAGCAACACTGGTTTTGCACGATAATANACAACTAAATCGTCAGCATAGTGTTTGTTGATAATCGTGGATACGGCTTCCGGAAACTGTGCTCTAAATTCTTTGGCGTTTTTATTCTTTATGTATTCGGCTATGCATGGTGAGCATACAGCACCGAATATTAATGATGTCATCGCGTACTCTTCGATGGGTCGACTTTGGTCTCCGTCGCGCCATAAAAAGCGATGGGCGGTTGATCATTTTGGCGTATCTTTATTTGTGAAAAGATTTCACGAATGTCGGCTGATACTCCAATGCGCCCCTGGCGAAATTGCAATAAAATTCTTATCAGCGATTGTGCTTGTTCTGGACCTTTCAGAAGAGCCGAGTTGAGAGACACATTTGCTACGCTGGCTGAGGCATCAAAAACAATTCGTATTTTTTCCGGCTTATGGGGGTTGAAGACGGCGAAGTGGGGCAAGTACCACACGTTTAAGTCCGGCGCGCTGACTTCGGCTTCGTTCAGCTTTCTGGCGTACCCTCTTTCAAAATACTTGGACATTTCCTCTCTGTACCGCGTACGAAACTCGACGTCGCCTCTCATTCGTTTCTCCACTGTCCACAAGCGCTTTTCCGCCATGGCTCGACTGCTTGGCAATTTCGGCGGATACTCTTTCCACAGCAACCCGACTTCGTACTGGTGTCCCACTTTTCTGGTCGTTTGTTGTAAAGTTGAACGTGCGCGCTTCTCTTCGTCTGACTCTAACTTCTCCGGCGACGGATTGACGCCAAAACTATCTGCTGTGAAATATTCTTTTATTAAATCGTTCAGTTGCTGCAATTCTCGCACGAGCAGAACACGGGGGTTCAATGGTGATGGCAACTTCGTTGGACCATATGCAACCCAGCCAAGTGGAGTTTTCGCAGCCAAGGGACTATCGCTGCTGGCTTGCACAATCGCTGTGGTGGCACCGAGATGTGCGTGTTTTAACCCAATCAGCAACACTGGTTTTGCACGATAATAGTTCAAAATGGGCAGATCTTTAAGATGATCGAAATTTTCTTTTCTTAGTGACTGTTCGGGTAAATTCAAGTTTTTTACCGTGTACACATCTTTAAGCGCAAATCTATTCTTGTTAGTGCAGTTCTCGATTTCAACGGCAACCTTACTGGCTTGCTCGGTTACCATTTTATCGTCATACCACTGCAGCGTGAGTGGATGTACATCGCCTTTAGCACCGATCATATTTGCTACGCCGGCCTCCATTATCGACACTGACGAACCTTCGTCAAACATGGCGAGGACTTCCTGCTTGCCGTCCGGGCCGTAAATATTAACCGGTAACATTTTAAATAGCAAACCTTGCGAAATTTGTGTTACCCGACAATTTAACAGTGGCTGCACAGCGGCATCCGATTGCGTGACTCGACGTGGCGTTTGGTCAGCTGCTTCCTCATTGAGCAGTAGCTGGTTGTGGTATCGTTGGCATCCATTCACCTCGCACCTTCGCCTTGACCGACAATTCTGCGTGCAGTGGCCCTTGCGCAAACATGAAAAACATAATTGCTGTGTTTTGACTAGTTCCCACCGGTCCTGAACGCCTATCGACTTGAACGACTCACACTGTGCTATCATATGGCTTCCACTGCAGTGGTAACACTTTAAAGTGTCTTTCGCTCGGTTGATATGCATAAGGCGACGCGGATTGTTCGGCACAGCATTTTGTTTGCTGCTTTGTGTGCTTGTTGTCGGCATTAGACAAATTATCCTTGCCAAGTCGCTGAGCCACTCCGAAAAATGTTCGATTGTTGGATAAGGCGAGATGGTCGCAGCGTGCTTCGCCCAATCGAATTGTCTGGTTTGCGGCAGCTTGATAATCATTTCCTCAAGCAACGTCACGTTTGACAAATGTTGTTGACAATTCGCGGACTTCAGAAACGCCACCACGTTACGGACTTTTGACGAAAACGGTATAATCCTTTCGACTTTGCTTTCAGGTATTGGCGGGAACTGCTGCAATTGGCTTATTTGCCCTTTAACCAAAATGTCGGGCCGACCAAACCGAAACTCAAGCTCACGCATCACGTTCGGCACATCATTCGGAAAAATTAACATGGCCGCCACTGCCTCTTTTGCCGGGCCAACCAGACATTTTTGCAATCGCATTAAATTTTGCCGGTGGCTGTAACGAAACGCCCGTGTCGTGTCGTTGAAATTTGCGTAGAACAATGGCCATTCTTCAATATTACCGCCAAACGTAGGCAAGTCGTACAACTTTATGTGCGAACCGGTATCCTCCACGACAGCCTGGCGTTGTTCGTCTTGTGCTGGCTGCACACTACTCCCACTTACACTTTGTGGCTGCATACCCTCGCGTAATCGTACAATGTCCCTTTGGCTATCTTCGGTACTTTGTCGAAGCTCCTCCACTGAAGCCCGTAATGCGTTCAGCGTGGCAATAATGGCGTTCACATTTTCTTCGCTGGGCGCTCCTTGTTGTCCCTCCATCGTTGTACTTTCGAACGACGAATCACCTTCGCTGGTTTGTCTGCTATCTGCCTTTTCTGTCGCTCGATTCCGTAAAAAATATCTCCTCGGCTCCGACATGCAACTACCCCAGCGAGTCCAGTTATTTCCTGTACCCGTATTTATCTGGTGATCTTGCGAAGCGCACAAGTGTAAAAACTGTAAGAAATGGCTCACCGCATACGTTCCACGGAAATTAAATAAACTTTGCTAACGCTTATGTATATGCTTATTTATTGAAGCTTATCAAAAACATGTAATTTAAATTTCTCGTTTGAATATAAAATGATACGCTATATGACTCGTTTTACACTTGTGTGTTTCGTGCGCCTCGCTTAAGCTTCCATCGATGTATCTCTAGAATTTTCATTAGTCAACTTAGCTGCTGTCCATCAATTCGGTGGCGGTAGCGTTGCCACCTACAAAAATATATTACAGGGTGCCTAACAACTATTAATACTATTTCGATAAAAGATGACATTATTTTTTTAATAACGCTCGAGGATACACAAATATTTTCACTGGCAAAAACAAAACAAATGTCTATTTGATGATTTAAATTATTGGGCCGCCTTCCTATGAAGCTATACCGCCGTAAATAATTCGGCTTTGTTGTATTTGTTTGCGTTTTATTAACTAAATTATACATTTTTTCTTATTTCCCAGTTGTTTACTCTACCACGTCGCTTGAACAAATGTCATCGCCGGCGCTGTCAAAACGTTCATTGCACAGTATACCAGTAGAAAAGGTTTTTGTTTTTGTAGCTGATTCGTGGTGAAAGTCCTTTATGGGGACCAAATTTCCCCACAAGAAATTGAGCGCATGGTTGCTTTTGGGTCCCAAAAGAATGAATATTAGAAAACATTTAAAAAAAGTCTAAGGTAATAAAATTATATGCAACTAAAAATAATCACAATAATTTGCACTTATGAGTTAATGTGATAATCATGTGTAAAAACTCTTTTCAACTATTATTTTTCACAAAATAATTTTGCGGATCAGTTTGCTCTGAGCGCTTGTGTTGTTTACCAAGAAAATGCAGCCCTGTTGGTTTTATTTCTGTATCGCATCGCGGTGAGTTTCTATTTCTTGGTAATTCCGTTTGTGAAATGGTAAACAAATTATTGAAATTTATTTATTTGATGTGTATAAGATTTCATTAATGCATTTTTTTTGTATTTTCAGACTATTAATTACAAACACAGCATCATCAACGGTGATTGCAAGAACTACTGCCATCCCTGCGGTTTTTCCTCTTGGTAAATGCGTTCTGGTCATGACCAATGGTGGTCTCCCAAATCGGCCGGGGATAAGGTTAGTCATTTTAAATTTTATATCTTTATTCGTCGACATTATATGACATGTCATCATTGCAGGCTATTGTTGCAGAACAAAACGCCGCAACCACTGCTGTGGTAAATATGTTCCAGCAGAACTGCCCATCGCCGTCGGTGTAATGATTTCGATAGCTGAACAAACGCCATCTCCTGGGCATTCCCACAGCTTGTCGACACTAGCTATTATATCACGTGACGATACGATGGCAACACACAAGGGGTATTCTCCAAATCTTGCAAAGCCATTGCACGTAGTACGGATTGCATGGAATGCATAACTTGCAAACACACAACAACAAAATACATGGGAAACAACATTTCCTATCGCTGCAAAATATGCAACGTCGGAACCCATGAATGTATTTGCA
>NW_016159054.1:95439-98626 GCF_001687245.7 Rhagoletis zephyria
TAGTGAACGCACTCGGGGCGAATTTTGGAACACGGAGCGAATTATGCATATTAACACTAAATAATTTCTAACTTTATACCGTATTATACGTTTATTTTCAATTTACTATGATTAATTACTTATTAATATATAAACTCCGATCAAACTTCACTACTGAATGCTTTACAAACAATATTTGAATCAAAAGATCAACAGTGAACGCACTCGGAGCGAATTTGGAACACGATATAAAATATGCATGTTAAGACTAAATAGTTTCTCATAAGCTTATGTTTTAATATAATATAATTATCTACTAAAGAATATATTAACTCCGATCAAACTATAGTATTAATTATTTGACAAACTATTTAAATCAAATGATCAACAGTGAGCGCACTCGGAGCGAATTTTGGAACACTTCATAAAATATTTACAGAGGAAGTAAATTATTTGGTAGAGATCAAAATGTATTTAACAAAGTGTGATTGGATTTGACATTGCTCTCAGAAGAACCATCCTATAAAGTCAAATTGAAAAAAATTTTTACGAATTTTGAATCGTTTGTTTATATTTTTTTACATAATAGTATCTTAAAAGAGAGCCGCACTGAGTTGTCAATAACACCTTGGGCCGTATGCATAAAAACTAAGCAATTACTTTTTCTCAGATTTTCATACCTTTCACTTAAATTTATTTGAAAAAATTGAGTGAAAGGTCTGAAATTTTAAGAAAAAGCATTGTTGTTTAATACACCCATGATACAAATATTTAAAATAAAAACCGCACAATTCGTCGGCTATCATTTACTTTTTGTAGTTTGTCTATTTTATAAAATTGAAATTTTGAGAGCAACTCAAATGCCAATTAAAGGTAAAACAAAAAACAAATAGATGAAAATATTGAAATTTTCATTTATTTGAGACTGATAATGAGAATGTATTTGTGAGATTGGAAATTTGAAAACATTTTTGTAATGTTAGCAAACTTTAAAAATGTTCAGGCTGCCTTTCAACGGTTTTAACTTCAGATTTTTGTACCATGAATACACCTTGCTCAAGATATCACGAACAAGTTTTCCTTTATTTATTTTTACTTAAAATCCTTAAATATGAATCTTGATTTTTTTCTGTAGAATACGTAATAATTTTTTTTTTACGATTTAAAAAAAGGGAAGACAGTCGGATCTACGTAACCAGAACGACCTGAATGCGCATTGAAGTCGGTTGTATTTTTTGCTTAAAATTATCTGTTATTATTGAGATACAGTGTAGCTACTATTTAAAGATTTCTCGACATACTTTTTCATATTAATGTTATTTATTATTTTTCTTATTAGTCATTTATATGTTTAGGACTTACTGTGGGTACTTTAAGATTCATTTTGTAAATATGTATGTACATATAAAAAACAATTGCGATATTTTATTTTATATTATGAGTTTTATTCGTGTAATTTTTTATGTTTAATAGTTTTGAGAACATTTTTTGGTTCTGTCGATTCTTTTATTGCATGCCTTAAACTTTTTTACTTTAAGTTATAATGTTGAAGATATGCCTTCTACCTTTGTCAAGCACTTAAGCTAAGTGCGAGAAATTTAGCATGTGCGCGTAAGAGCATAGAGTAGGAATACGGCTGTGCTGCCGCGATTCTCCAACATCTTGTCAAAGGAGAAAACATATTGGTGGCGGAAACCATCGAAGTCCAATTTTTCTTAAAATCTACGAAAAAGCGTTCACTGAATCTGAACTGCTATGTGTATTCAAAGCAAGCGCTGCGTTCGTAGCTACTCGAACTTAATAGCATTTTCGTAGATTTCACGAAAAATCGGACTACGATGGATTCTATGATAGCCTTGATTAGTTCGTGCGATTATGACTTATGGATCGATTATGGATGGGAACGTAACCTCAGTTGGGTTGCCGATGGACAGCGCCACTGAAATGAAAATGTTTTTTTATTGTGAATAGCAATAATTAAGTTTCATAAAGTTCAAGGTGGTACAATTTAAAAAAAAAGTTGAAAAAAGAAATACAGTATCTCAATCAAAAATTCCCGGCAGCCACAAAAACGCACTTGCCAATATAGCAACTTAGTTGCCAGCTATCAGTTGCTAGTTGCCATCGGTAATACCATTTCAGCCACTGGCCAACCAACTGAAGTTCGGTTGTCCTCCGTAGTCGACCCATAAAATCGGAATCGAATATGCATGCACGTTCTGCTGAACGATAAATATTTTGTAAATGTGTGCTCTGTCCGCTAACGAATTCCAGCCATGTGTGAAATATCGTATGTGAAGCCTCTGTCTGACATAACGTTTATCAAAGGCATGCCCGAAGATGTTTCATCATATGTTTTCGGCCATCGTCTTCTTCGAGTAAGTTCATCGATACCAAAAACTTTACAACCTTTATGTGCCAGCAGCACTTAGTGTTTTTGCCAATGACATGGTACTATTGCACTGTTAATAACCAAATTAAGCCCCAGTTGCATTCAAGGTTTTTAGTTAAAATATCTTAGTTTTTAGCTTAAATTCAGCCGTACCATACCTACGAACTTATAATAATAATCTATTTATTTTATAAAAATCCAATTTTCGGCTCACACATTTTTCAAAATACAAACCTGAGAAATTTATCGTTTTTCTCAGGGACGTGAACCGTTAACCATTAACCGAACCGCAATTTTTCACAAATGTTTGATCCGAACCGAAAACCGAACCTCTTTCCATAAAGGTTTAAAGGTTCGTTTCAACCAATTTTCAATAGATAAACATGGTAATACCTACCACGTTTTTTTAGCATGTGACAATATATAATGTAAAGGCAACCCATCTCATTTGACAGACACTTGACCCTTAATAGGGCTTTCACACGCGGCCATTTTGCAGGCAACTTTTAGTTGAAAGCAAAAATCGCCTCGTCCGAACGGCCTTCAACTAATCGCTTTCAACAAAGTTGGCCGCCAGCCAACTTTGAGCTCGTTCAACTTTTTTTCCTTGCAACCTTGTATTTCCTTACATTCTGAATCAGTGTTGGGAAATGAAATTGTTCCTTCAGTACGAAATCTATACAAAAAATGTACTTTTCGGCTATAAACTGTATACACTTTTTAATGCGCTCATATATTTTCTTATTACATTCCCTTCAAGACCAATAATTTTATGGTATTCATGAGATAGTTTTATTGTTTATGTACATACGTTTA
>NW_016159055.1:0-548 GCF_001687245.7 Rhagoletis zephyria
CGACACACTCCCTAACCAAGGAGGACTTGATCTCGAATGATGAGAGGGCGCTTAGTGCCGCCTGGCTATCAGTTAGTATAAGTATCCTTTCATTCCTATAGTTCCTGCGAATATTAATCTCAGCGCAGATGGCATAGACCTCCGCTTGATAGATGCTAGGGAAAGTCCCCAGGGACACCGAAAGCTTCAGCCTAGGTCCGTACACGCCTGCTCCAATCCCCGCGGGTGTTTTAGAGCCGTCCGCGTACCACTGTATTGTGCTCGCCTGTATGTGACTCTCCATAATAGAGGTACACCAGGTCGCCTTGCTATAAGTGTGGGTCCTGAAATTTCTCTTGAATACCGCCTCTTTGTTAATATCGTCCCTGGGGAACAAAGCCAGGGAGAGCTGTGTACCTAGCTTGTCCCTGTTCCTAGATGATAACACCTTGCCTTTGCCGAAGCCCTCTCTCGCAAAGTTAAGGAGGGTTCGCTTTGCAGCCTGTTCAATTGAGAGATGCAGTGGCTCGAGTTCCAGCATTACCTCTAGCGCTGCCGTCGGGCATGTG
>NW_016159055.1:1165-1481 GCF_001687245.7 Rhagoletis zephyria
GGAAGTCGTTTCCTGCGGCAAAATTCCAGCAGCTGCTGTACCTCAAGAGGCGGCACGTTGGCGTTGTCCCCCGGAAAGTAGGCTGCAGCCAAGACCACCTCCAGTTCCTTCCCGTTGACCCTTAAGGTAGCTTGGACCGCTACCAGATCCTGTGTAAGAAATTCTGTAATGCAAAAGTAATTAATATTATTATTTAGCACTAGGCACGCTCTGGGCCTCTCGCAGGAATGGTCCCAAATTACCTTATTGTTGTTATGATTGAGGCCCCTCACCTGGCCTCTGTAGGTCCACGGTTCCTGAATCAGTAGGATTCCCA
>NW_016159055.1:1680-4553 GCF_001687245.7 Rhagoletis zephyria
CACAAGAGCTGGTGCCTGTGCTAATTCCGGTAGCTGATCTTCCAGTGGGGCCGTGGTCGACTCGGTCGCTGGGGCAACAGTGGAGTCAGTAGCCTCGTCGACTTGCATGTCTTGGGACTCTGACTTCCTGCTGCCTGTCGTCTTATACCGCCATGGCCGCACCGTAACATTGATTGTGAATCCGGCCCTCTTGATGCTGACATACGACGCCTCATCGANTAACGGAAGTTGATTGTGAATCCGGCCCTCTTGATGCTGACATACGACGCCTCATCGATCCCCAGGTTGAGCCTGAGACCGTTGTCTTCGGCGCCGCATGAAACCACCTTCCACGCAGCCGTGTGGATGTCCTCATTCTGGGCCTTGATGAGCCCCAGCACGTACTCAGTCGATTTCTCGGCGCATCTGNTTGCTGCCTGTCGTCTTATGCCGCCATGGCCGCACCGTAACATAACTGTAACGGAAGTTGATTGTGAATCCGGCCCTCTTGATGCTGACATACGACGCCTCATCGATCCCCAGGTTGAGCCTGAGACCGTTGTCTTCGGCGCCGCATGAAACCACCTTCCACGCAGCCGTGTGGATGTCCTCATTCTGGGCCTTGATGAGCCCCAGCACGTACTCAGCCGATTTCTCGGCGCATCTGGGGAAGAACACCGAGATATTATGCACCGGCGGGATATCCTCCCCCCTCTTGGTACATAACGCGGGCCCCTCCCATCCCTCAATATTTGGTGCCTTATCTACCAGCCATGCTGTGGTCCGCTCAGCCTTGCAGTCCACAAGGAGCATGCCTGACCTGAAAAATACCCCACAAAAGACCAGTGCGTGCTTCCACCCTTTAAGGACCTCATCCATGATGGCGTCCTGGAGTTTGGTCAGGTCCTCAGGGCTTAGGGCAGCAGCAGGGTAATCACAGGGCAGTACAGCCACCCGGATGCCTTTAAGAGCATCCGAATAGCTAGGCTGCTTAGTGATTCCCTCCTGTGGCTGACCCTGGCCCGCGGACCCATCCAAGCCCCTAGACTCTGTTGGAGGGGGTGGGAGCCCCCGCGGCCGTTTGGGGGACGGTGGCTCAGGTGGTGTGACCTCTAGGCTGGAGCATTTTGGAGTAGCTGTTTTGAGCCTGTTATGGTACCTGTGGGTTCCCCGCTTCTCCGCCATTTGGCGGGCGCGGGTCTCTGCTGCTGTTGCCCGCTTCTCTGCTTTTCAGCAGGCGCGGGTAGTTCACCTCTCTGCTGCATACCAGCGGTTGCAGCCGTCTTACCACTCTCTTGTACCTCTTTCTCCACCTCTTGTCTTACTTCCGCCATTGCGCGGGCTATGCTCGGCTTCTTCCCTGCTCCAGGTACCGGAGATACCACTTGACTCCCGACCCACTAAGACCAGCTCGATGGTGGTCGTCAAGGGCTCCCGGTTGACTGGAGGGCGGAAGTAGAGGCGGTCTACACCTGCGGCTTCTCTTCTTGCTGTCTTGCAGCTGCCACCCTGACTCGAGCGATGAGGTTCGACTAGGAGACCTGCGGTGCCTACTGCTAGAGCGGTGCCCACTGCCGGAGCGATGCCGGTTCCTGCTTGGAGATCGGTGCTATTTTTTGAGGCCAGAGCCTCTGCTCCCTTGGTGCCCTCCGACCGAAGCTGCGCCCGATCCACGCCGCCACTGCTAGTGCTTGGCCTCTCATCTTCTCTGGCGTGTTCAATAAAAAGGGCAGCCTCCTCCTCGGATAGGCTCGCAAGAAAGCCTCCCCTGCGCCTGGTGCCTTTACTTTCGCCCAGCATAGTACTGCCGAGCTTGGTCGTTGGTACCTTTGGTGCCATTGACATAACTGTCTTCGTGGCTGCTGCTGCTGTTGTAGCTGTAGTTGTGACTGTTGTAGAAGCTGTTGCTGATGTTGTGGCTGTTGCAGCTGTTGTGGCTGTAGCTGTAGCTGTAGCTGTTTTCGCGGATTTCGCGTTGGTTTTTGTTGTTATTGTTGTTTTTGTGTTTTTATGGTTTTTAGTTGTATTCATCTTGTTCGTACGACTGCCAGCTCGGCCAGGTAAGCTCAGCAGTCAAAGTTGTAAAAGGGGATCTCATCTGGTCCGCCGCGCTAGCGCCCCATGTCGCGGTAAGGCCACCGTTACTCCTCGATGCGGCCCGGTGTCGAAGAGGCGCCGTTATATTACAGCCGGTTTATTCCCTCCTGGCTGCAAACCGTCCAATAGGCACGGTGTCGCGTAACACCCTGGATTAGGAGGTGGCAGTTCTTGGTCACCGTTTGCCGGCAGCCCCAATCTGGAGACAAGGCAGCGCAGAAGCGACGAGCGCGTCCACGATACCACAGACCAGAGATGGGCTGATCGGCAATTCAGCTAAGACCCCGCACCAACGACAAGGTGATGTACATAGCTCAGTGGTTAACGCTTCTGACTTTGAATATCGAATTCACAGGTTCGATCCTTGCTGAAGTCTTGAAAAAAGAAGTATGATGAGGAGATGTGGTGATCTCCGAAATAGTGCTATAACTTCTACCGCTTAGACTTTGTTGCTTTTTCAATTTTTCCTAATAAACAATCGTGGTACAAAGCTCAATAAAAATATTAAAAATAAAATGTTAACAAGCCACAATAACATTGACAAATACATAGTTTAGGAAGAGCCTGCCTGAAACTATACAAAAAAGCAAATAAGCAAATGGATGTATAGAATTGACAACAACAACCACGCTGTCGAGTTTAAATAGCGGCAAATCAGCTGCACTTGATAGTAGTTGGTTGAATAAGGAAAATGAATTAGCAACAAGAGTTTACGGGATGTACATAGCTCAGTGGTTAACGCTTCTGACTTTGAACATCGAATTCGCAGGTTCGATCCCTGCTGAAGTCTAGAAAAA
>NW_016159055.1:6263-15834 GCF_001687245.7 Rhagoletis zephyria
AAAAAGAAGTCTGATGAGGAGATGTGGTGATCTCCGAAATAGTGCTATAACTTCTACCGCTTAGACTTTGTTGCTTTTTCAATTTTTCCTAATAAACAATCGTGGTACAAAGCTCAATAAAAATATTAAAAATAAAATGTTAAGAAGCCACAATAACATTGACAAATACCTAGTTTAGGAAGAGCCTTGTCAGGGTATGGGTGTTCCCCACGTTGGGCGTTTGCCTAAATACCACAGTAGCTATCCCTGGACCACCTGAAAAGAGTTAATGCCGATAATAAATCATTAAAATTAAAATACCATGTTTCATTTACTTACCCAGCGCTGAATTTATTTTTGTTCTCATGAAGAAACGTCAAACAAAGCAGAAGTGTCAAAAGGGAAATTATGAAGCTTTTGATGGGCAGATGTTGCCAGACGAAAAGTTGTAGTTTGGAGAGTTTGGGGAAAATCTCGAGGAGAGGGATAGCAATAGGGTGCGCGATACCACGATTGGCCGGGTCGTGAACAATGAAGAAAGCGGAAAGAACGGTGATTAGAAAACATAGGGGCCTGACAAATAGCATATAAAAGGGGGTCGGCTGAGTTCCGTAAGAAAAGAATTGCCGGTGTCATTGCAACGTTTAGCGCGCACTGNGCTAGTTGAGCCTTGTCTTTTTTTCTTTTACAAGCCTTTTTTAAAAAAGTGCATTAACGTCCGAAAATTTTCTTTAGTGAAATAAAAATAAATTCTAAATGCATTTTTTAAAGTCCCGATTTGCAAAAAAAAAAATAAATAAATTGTGAGGAGTGTAGGCGAAGAGCCCACGATCACCTCTAAGCGCCCGGGAGAACGTGGTCATCAGAGGCAAGAAGAGGGAGAAGCCGATATTATACTTGCCAAGGCAGGAGGATTGGCCATCAGCGGTGACGACCATATAAGGCCCAAAGCACAAAACCCGTGGAAACCCAGCGACACGTAAGTCAAGAAAATATAGATTTTGTCAGGTTTTAGTGTACATTTTTTGTGTGTCCCTAGTGTACCAGGAGATAAGGTGAACCACGCCAGTGTGAAGGCAAAAAGGGTACGGCACAGTTCGCTGGTGACTGCTAGGCTTAAGTATCGTAAAATTCGATGCAAAAGCTTTTGCGCGAGGGAAATATCTACCCAAAAGGATTTTTTTTAAAGCTCGCAACGAGGAGCAAAGATTCAGCCTTCCGGTTTGTGTAAGGGGTCAGTCGAGACCACCACCGGCATGTTATAACCCAATCATTGGGATTAGATGATACACTGCGCGTCCCAAGTATAGTCCCAGAAATATTAATTTTTTTGAACATTTCATTATTTGTAATATATACGTTCAGGCATTTGTGTTGCGTAGATAATTTGTTAATAAGTTTGTACGTATTTATACTTTCGTTTTTTTTTTTTTGTCTTTGTGCCCGCCAGGCAAGAAGAACCCAAACAAAAGGGTAAATTGTAGTAGTTTCTGAGCGGGGAATATCCGGCTCCCGGAGACCCTTCACATCATCCGAAAATAGCTCTTGTAGGTAGGGTGGCAGGTTTTCTATATTGTTTGTTTGACATACGTGTATAAACGGTGATCAATTTGATTGGTTCCTTTTTGTTGTGGCGGCCGGAAACCGATCATAAAATCCATTGATTTTCCTGTTTGTAAATTCTTATGTTTTATAATAAATTTTAACGTGTGTGTAAAAGAATTTAAAATGTGGACTTAATCCCTTAAACAGGGGAGGCGAAGATGACAAGGGGGGTAAGCTAAGGGGGGGCATTGGAGCATAACAAAAGGGAGACCGCAAGGAGACACATGAGGCGGTCCATGGATGGGTGGGCTTCCTGTGGGTGTGATATGCCAGTGAACGAGCCGCCACGTCCGCCCGGCACCATTGTGGCAAGGGTTAAGGATCCCGACCACCCAATTGCTGAGCTAGCCAGGGCAACCACAATGGTGGTCTGAAAATGGGCGACACGTGTACGCGACAAAGTTAAAATGGCGCCCAATCAAAAACCACCGGAAATAACACCAGCGCCATAGGTTGAACTTGGCGCCCGTGAATTAAGTATTTTGGGAAATAACGCTGTGGGCCTAGACCAAAGCAGCGCAATGAAAACGCATATCGAACATAAGTACACATACATATGTACATGCATGCAAAGTTCGTGTATAAATTTATTTCAGCCTATAAAAGTATTTTTTTGTTATATCGTTCAAATAAAAGGGTCCGGTTGGACTGCATTCTCCTCCTAAAGAGATGGCTTGCTTTCAGCATTAGTGCGCGAGTTCAACCGCATCTGTATTAAGAGGGTTGTGGGATGACCAGACCCCGGCAATAACCCTAAGATGGCATAGCTGGATATGAATAGTCCAAACTATTTGCATCTCCATCCACAATGCATTTGTTTTATGGTTCATGTTTTTTTTTTGTTTGGAAAGTAGTTTCAGGATGTAATTTTTTTTTTGCTTTTATTCAAAGTCCTAATAGGTGCATAAAGTAATTAGGCTGCTTTGAAGTTTAAAAGTACGTTATTGACCGCAACTAACACTCAGTTACGATGCATAACCATATTGATTCTGAATGTTTCTTAACTTAGATTTTTTTTATTATTTACACCGAACTGGCATATTGTTGCTCGCAGGAACGACGTATCAGTGCTCCAATCACTCCCCGAAAAGGATTTGGTCAACCGACCCTCAAAACCCGGAAAGTCATCTAGCCCTCCCCCGTTTTTATGAAATCGCATAAGTCAATATCGATCCAAAAATAATTTTTAATTCTCTTCGTCGTAAATAATATTTTTTTTATATATTTGTACATATATTTGAATGACACGCACTCAAATTGCTTACAATACCCGAGCGAACACAAAAAAAGCGAATATGCATCCACCAGGGAACGTGCCTCCACAAAAGGAGCAAAGCACAAACGACCCTGCCTTCATAGACCTATCAGATCGCATAGGGGGCAATAATAACGCTAGGTCAACTGGTAGTGACTCAGTGCAGGAAGTTGCAAACAATGCATCAGGTGCAACTAAAAACACCGGGGCGGTTCCCAAACAGACTGAGTCCCAATCAATACCCTTAACGCTACCACAACCACTCCCCTGGACTTTTCCCCACCCTCCTCCAACTACTTACGGCGGGACCAACCGGCTTCCCATAAGCAATTCAACCAAGGCTCGTGATATCCGAGATGAAATAGCACCGGATCTAAAAGAAATGGTCGCGGAAGCACAAAAGTGCCTGATGAGCGAAATGCGCGAGAATATGCAGGAGCTAATTAGAATAGCACGAGGCCCAGGTGCACGGGCAGGCGCGTCAGGTTTCGATAATAGGGCGCGCAACCGAATGAGCAAAAAGAGGAAACACAATAACAGCATCGAATCCTTGGAGTCGAGACGTTAAGACAGCGTCGCACCTAGGAGTGCTAAGGTTAGTAATAACACCGCAGAAGCCGCAAACAGAAACAACTACGTTGCACGGTCGCATTCAGCTACATATGCACTGGCTTACCACGATCCACCACCAGTTCGCCAACCACCAACACTGGATGCAGCAATCGCGGCAGTCCCCTCTGAAAGCGGTCGTCCTAGGTCTGTAAAAGAAAAGTATAAAGATGATAGTCGATCGGATATTAACATAAAAAAATGGGGGATAAATTATCAAGGTAACCGAGGTTCAATGTCAGTTGAAGATTTTCTGTTTCGGTTAGAATATCTGAAAGAACAATACGCGTGTTCATGGGGAGAAATTCTACGCGACTTCCATAGGCTGTTGAGTGGGGAGGCGCGTGAATGGTATTGGCTCTATATTAAGTCGCATGGTAAAGTGGATTGGCCTAGCTTGCAACTCGCACTTCGACGCCAATTCGCATCACAACACACCGACTTCGAGCTTCTGAGGGAATTGACCGAGCGGAAGCAAAGACCCGGTGAATCCATAGACGAGTATTTTCACGTGGTGGGTACGTTGCGATCGCGACTTAGAAATCCAATTCCGGAGTACGAGATTATCCGATTAGTGAAAGGGAATTTGCGCGAATCGTTGGCTAAGATAGTATATCCCATTGCCGCGTATTCACTCGAGCAGCTACGGTTGGAATGTAAGGAAGTGGAACGGTGTTTTCCGCGTAGGGATCGCACGCTAACAAGTGGCGTTGCTCCACGCTCACAACACGTCAATGAAATCATGTCGATCGAAGACGAAGAACATTTCTCTCCCGGTGATGAGGGTCAAGTCACCGTGGAGGAAATACGCCACCAACGCGCGGCTAGACAGCCAGCTGGGCGCAGCAAGGTATCGTGTTGGAATTGTGATGTGGAAGGCCATTTCTTCACCGATTGCATGCCCATGCAGCGGCGAATATTTTGCTTCAAATGTGGGAAGTTAGATGTCATAACACCGAAATGTCCGGTATGCAACCCAGCGGGAAACGCCTTACCTAACGCCATTACGACAGGGGAATCGCGCTCCACACAAACCCCGCACCAGTAGATGCCTCGACCAACACACCAACAGCCGACGGGCTAAGTCGCGACGCAAAACTACCTGGAAGTGCAACAAATATTAGCATTTTCTATAAAATCAAAAATAATTCAAAGAAATATTTGCCCAAGACTGTGAGTATGCCATCCTACGAAAAAAGAATGAGGAAGTATTTGGAAGCACGCCAACGCATTTTCGCCGACAGCGCCTTGAGGGGACGCCGAAGGGTTTCGTGGAAAGTTCAAAAGGCGCGTGTTAGGTTTCGACAACGTAAGCTGCTACGACGAAAGGTTGTGTCGTCGGTAAAGAGCGCAGATCAAGCGGATCCGCGCGTTTATGCCGACATCGAAATTCAGGGCATTCGTACACGCGGACTGTTAGATACTGGCGCATCGGTAAGCATTCTGGGCCGTGGCTGTAGGGAGTTCATAGAAGAACTAGACGCCTCAATTGAGCGGTACGTTTCGAGTGTAAAAACGGCTGGAGGACGCTCACACAATGTGTTAGGCAAACTCACCTTACCTGTAAAGTACAAAGATTTAGAACAAAATATAACTTTTTTTTATGCCCTCAACTTGAACAAAATATCTACTTAGGGGTGGATTGCTGGCGCGCATTCCAGTTAGCTCCAGATCTGATATCAATAGATGAAATTAGACAGCAAATTAGAGCGGGATTTGGTGTCCGAAGAGGATAAGAACGAGCGGCGTGTCCTGCATATTCTTTCGGCGGAACAAAAACAACGTCTACAGCAGGTGGTCAGCGGCTTCAAAACTTATGAAGAACACGGGTTAGGACGCACTCACCTTGAAAAGCATTCCATCAAGCTGGTCGACGAGGCGGTGCCAATAAAAGACCGCCACTACCCTTTGTCCCCGGCAATGCAAGCGATCGTTTACGAAGAAGTAGATAAAATGTTGGAATTAGGCGTGATCGAGGAAAGCGAGAGCCCGTGGAGTAACCGCACGACAATTGTTCGTAAACCGGGTAAAAATCGCTTCTGCCTCGATGCGCGCAAACTGAACACTGTAACCGTGAACGACGCCTACCCGCTGCAGAACATCGAAGGCATACTCAGCCGCATCGACGACACCCACTTTATAAGCAGTGTTGATCTAAAATTCGCTTTTTGGCAGATTGAGTTGGAGGACAAATGCAAACCATACACTGCGTTCACGGTACCTGGACGGCCCCTATATCAGTTTGTAACAATGCCGTTCGGTTTATACAACGCCGCGCAGCGTTTGTGCCGATTAATGGACCGCGTAATTCCTCAGAAACTTAAAGGAAACGTTTTCATATATCTTGATGATTTGCTGATCATTGCGCCAGATTTTGATTCGCACCTCCAAATCCTAAGCGAGGTATCCACCTGTTTAAAAGATGCGAATTTAACCATAGGATTATCGAAATCTAAATTTTGTTTTAAAGAGCTGCCTTACCTGGGGTATATCGTTGGTGGCGGTATACTTAAGACCGACCCTGAAAAGATTAGAGCAATCCAAAACATTCCGATACCGAAAGCGGTCAAGCAAGTTCGAAGTTTCCTCGGAACCGCCGGCTGGTATAGGCGCTTCATAAAAGACTTTGCTGCGATGGCAGCACCTTTGACAGACCTGCTGAAGAAGGGTCAAAAATTCGAAATGAATACGCAAGCCCTGGAAGCTTTCAATAACTTAAAGAGAGCGCTAACGAGCGCACCTGTGCTTAAACATCCAGATTTCGCTAAACGCTTCTTTGTGCAATGTGACGCGTCTGAGTACGGTGTGGGCGCTGTGCTATATCAAAAGGAAACCGACGGATCGGAGAAGCCCATCGCGTACTTNCAAAAATTCGTAATGAATACGCAAGCCCTGGAAGCTTTCAATAACTTAAAGAGAGCGCTAACGAGCGCACCTGTGCTTAAACATCCAGATTTCGCTAAACGCTTCTTTGTGCAATGTGACGCGCCTGAGTACGGTGTGGGCGCTGTGCTATATCAAAAGGAAACCGACGGATCGGAGAAGCCCATCGCGTACTTCAGCCAAAAACTTAACGATTGCCAGCGCAATTACAACACCACCGAAAAGGAAAGCCTCGCCGCTGTGATGGCCGTCAAAAGATTCAGGCCGTACATAGAGCTGATGCCATTTACTGTGGTGACGGATCATGCTAGCCTGAAGTGGTTGATGTCGGTAAAAGATTTNCACCACCGAAAAGGAATGCCTCGCCGCTGTGATGGCCGTCAAAAGGTTCAGGCCGTACATAGAGCTGATGCCATTTACTGTGGTGACGGATCATGCTAGCCTGAAGTGGTTGATGTCGGTAAAAGATTTAAGTGGGAGATTAGCTAGGTGGTCCCTACAATTGCAGGCATTCAATTTCCAGATCGAGCACCCCAAAGGCGCTGACAACGTAGTCGCCGATACACTATCGCGCTGCATTGAAGAAATCGCGGGCTCGCCAACTGCAAACCCTGGAGTTTGAATCGCAGGAATACCAGGAGTTGGTGAAGACGGCCCAAGCTAATGCTGAGCGACTGCCCGACCTAAAAGTAGAGGATGGTCTTGTCTTTAAGAAAGCTTTAGTTAATGATGTCGAATGCGAGGAGAATGAGTGGAAGCTGTGGGTGCCTGAGTCGCTTACCTCTGCCCTTATAGAAAACGCTCACTGTGTACAGACCGCCGCACATGGGGGTATGGCTAAAACTCTAAGCCGCTTAAGGCGGCTGTATTACTGGCCAAATATGGTAGTCCAAGTCCGCAACTTTGTACGCAATTGTCAGACCTGTAAAGAGACGAAACCAAGTAACGCGACTCTAAGACCCGGCATTGGGAACGAGGTAGTCACAGATCGGCCATTCCAAAAATTATATGTAGATTTCCTCGGGAAATATCCCAGATCAAAGCACGGGAATAGTTTTATTTTTATCGTAGTAGATCACTTTTGCAAATTTATTTTCTTAAAAGCGATGCGTGAAGCCACAGCTGCAAATGTCGTAAAATTTCTCACGGATGAGATATTCCACAAATTTGGTGTTCCGGAGATCATACATTCGGACAACGGGAAGCAGTTTGCGTCCAAACAATTCACGCAGCTGTTGCATGCCTATGGCGTTAAACATATGAAAACCGCGTATTATGCTCCGCAATCGAATGCAGCAGAACGCGTAAATCAATCGGTGCTGGCGGCCATCCGGTCATACCTCGAAAAGGACCATCGCGAATGGGATTTGTACTTGTCGGAAATTGAGTGCGCCTTACGTAGCGCGGTACATTCTGCGACCGGAGTTTCTCCATATTTCGCCTTGTTTGGAACGAATATGTTTACAAATGGTGCCAGACGAAAAGTTGTAGCTTGGAGAGTTTGGGGAAAATCTCGAGGAGAGGGATAGCAATAGGGTGCGCGATACCACGATTGGCCGGGTCGTGAACAATGAAGAAAGCGGAAAGAACGGTGATTAGAAGGCATAGGGGCCTGACAAATAGCATTTAAAAGGGGGTCGGCTGAGTTCCGTAAGCAAAGAATTGCCGGTGTCATTGCAACGTTCAGACAGTGCGCGCTAGTTGAGCCTTGTCTTTTTTTTTACACGCCTTTTTTAAAAGTGCAGTAACGTCCGAAAATTTTCTTTAGTGAAATAAAAATAAATTCTAAATGCATTTTTAAAGTCGCGAGTTGCAAAAAAAAAAAAATAAAGTTGTGAGGAGTGTAGGCGAAGAGCCCACGATCACCTCTAAGCGCCCGGGAGAACGTGGTCATCAGAGGCAAGAAGAGGGAGAAGCCGATATTATACTTGCCAAGGCAGGAGGATTGGCCATCAGCGGTGACGACCATATAAGGCCCAAAGCACCCGTGGAAACCCAGCGACACGTAAGTCACGAAAATATAGATTTTCGTCAGGTGTTAGTGTACATTTTTTGTGTGTCCCTAGTGTGCCAGGAGATAAGGTGAACCACGCCAGTGTGAAGGCAAAAAGGGTACGGCACAGTTCGCTGGTGAGTGCTAGGCTTAAGTATCGTAAAATTCGATGCAAAAGCTTTTGCGCGAGGGAAATATCTACCCAAAAGGATTTCTTTTAAAGCTCGCAACGAGGAGCAAAGATTCAGCCTTCCGGTTTGTGTAAGGGGTCAGTCGAGACCACCACCGGCATGTTATAACCCAATCATCGGGATTAGATGATACACTGCGCGTCCCAAGTATAGTCCCAAAAATATTAATTTTTTTAGAACATTTCATTATTTGCAATATATACGTTCATACATTTGTGTTGCTTAGATAATTTGATAATAAGTTTGTACGTATTTATACTTTCGTCTTTTTTTATTGTCTTTGTGCCCGCCAGGCAAGAAGAACCCAAACAAAAGGGTAAATTGTAGTAGTTTCTGAGCGGGGAATATCCGGCTCCCGGAGACCCTTCACATCATCCGAAAATAGCTCTTGTAGGTAGGGTGGCAGGTTTTCTGTATTGTTTGTTTGACATACGTGTATAAACGGTGATCAATTTGATTGGTTCCTTTTTGTTGTGGCGGCCGGAAACCGATCATAAAATCCATTGATTTTCCTGTTTGTAAATTCTTATGTTTTATAATAAATTTTAACGTGTGTGTAAAAGAATTTAAAATGTGGACTTAATCCCTTAAACAGGGGAGGCGAAGATGACAAGGGGGGTAACTAAGGGGGGGCATTGGAGCATACAAAAGGGAGACCGAAGGAGACACATAGGCGGTCCATGGATGGGTGGGCTTCCTGTGGGTGTGATATGCCCTGAACGAGCCGCCACGTCCGCCCGGCACCATTGTGGCAAGGGTTAAGGATCCCGACCACCCAATTGCTGAGCTAGCCAGGGCAACCACAATGGTGGTCTGAAAATGGGCGACACGTGTACGCGACAGCATATCTGAAACTATACAAAAAAGCAAATAAGCAAATGGATGTATAGAATTGACAACAACAACCACGCTGTCGAGTTTAAATAGCGGCAAATCAGCTGCACTTGATAGTAGTTGGTTGAATAAGGAAAATGAATTAGCAACAAGAGTTTACGGGATGTACATAGCTCAGTGGTTAACGCTTCTGACTTTGAACATCGAATTCGCAGGTTCGAT